>NC_066612.1:3442500-3595000 GCF_025231255.1 Drosophila biarmipes | reverse complement strand
TTTGACTTCATTAGCCGTGAATCCTGTGGTCGCTCGTCTCGCAAGTCAAATTTAATGCCAGCCAAAGCCCACTTAGATTTGAAGTTTAGACTGTAAAGTTGTACAGTGGAAAAAACTATTTAGAGTTAAAATTTGGTTCACTTTTAAAAAATGAAATTTTAAAACAAGGAACTTTATATTATTAAAATACATATTGTAGGTTTCCGAAGTCAATATATGCGTTTCTACGTATTTTTAATAATAATTAAGGTAGAAAGCCTTCTATATATTTTGTAATAATCATAATTGTTTTAAATATTTAATACTACAAATTTAATAGAAAAAGTAGAATATTTTTGTAACTTCACAGAAATGAAAGTCAAATGAAGTTATGATAAATGTAAGCGGAAAAGCGGCGGCAACAAATCATGAAAAAATAACTAACGAAAGTTTAATTTGAATTTCAAGTTTGCGCGAAAAACTTTCTGTCGCAGTTTTCAGCTAGTCTCCTTTTCGTCCTTTTACCTTCCTTTGGCACTCGCTACTCTATTATAAAACTTCCTTTCTGTTTGCGGACAAATGCTTGGCAATTACTTTTTAAGGTTCCCCGAAACAAATTGATTGCCAACGTGGAGTGAAAAAGGAATGAAGTTGAGTGGAGCGGAGTCCCGGGAAGGTGACGCTCGAGGAGCGAGGTGAAATCAACGTTAAAATAATTCACATCGATAATGGCGCTTTAATCGCATGAAACTTCCGGCAATTTGCCGAAGAGTGTTGAGTGCTTCAGTTGAGTTCTGTCTTCCTGCTCCCGCAATGATTTGCCTGGGGCGCATTTTAGACACTCACTGGGACGTTTTGTGTACACTTCAATAAATAAGAAATCGATATTTTCAATAACCATAGCTGTTTTCTGTATACCCTCTATAATTCATATGTATTGGGTGATTCAACTCAATTACGAAATATCATTTAAAGAAAATATAACTATAAACTTTTTATTTTCGTTACAAATAATAGGTGTTTTGCGTAAATTAGAGTATATATAATATCATGTTTCAGAACGTCACGTATAAATTATACAGAATAATATAATAAAATTTATCAGAGTATAATATTTTATTAAGAAACATTTATTATTTTTAATTTTCTATTGATGATTTTCTTTCAGTAGTTCAAATAACAATTTTTAAACTAACATCCAGTTGATTAACTTACCCAGATTTTTCCTTAGTGTATGCCAATGAAAGCCCCAACTTTGGTTGAATGCTTTGCCGCGCTAATTTTGTTAATGTATCCTTTATACCTACAGATACCCGCGGATACACACGCTGCCACACACTGATGCCTGAAAGGTCGGGCTCTCCATTCTTAATTTCGTGTTTTGCTTAACTTTTCCTGTTCTGTTCTGGCGAGGGGAGAAAGGTAAAAGGTAAAAGAGGGGGTAGGGCCAAGTCGTTGACTGTGCAGCCGTCTACAAATCCTCCGGCTTTGTGCAATCAGCGTTAACTTGTTTTCCCTATTTCACATTTATATTTTTTTCCCGCCCTCGTTCGCTCGTTGTTCTTTCCTTCCGCCCCCTTGGCCCAGCCCCTTTGGCCTTTGTCCTGGTTAGCAGATAAAATACGACGCAAAGATATGGAAATGTTTATTTAAAAATTTTCGTCTTCTGTTTATTTTCGTTAACTCCCCGAGCCCCCAAAACCCCGAAAGCCGAACACATGGCGTATACGTAATGTGAGCTGGCATGCAGAAGCGACTGTGCGTGGGAAACACGGCGTATGCGTACTCTTAATTTCCTTAAACACTTCATTAGCGCAAATGTTGTGGCTGCCTTGGGGAAATCAATCGAGTGAGGGATTAACATTTGGCTGAATTTTAATTTATCTTGGCAAGACTCAAGTTCTTAGCTGTGATTACTTCTTTTTCCTTTTTTCAGGTTGCCAAGAGATTACCTTTCCCTTGTAAATCAATATTGGTATTCCTTCGTTTCAGTCTCAGCAAAGCTGATACAAAGCCTTGGTAAATAAATCAGAAATAATTATGGTATTCAACAACATTTCTTATCATTTAACTTGAAGATATTTTTTTTTAATTTTGAAATGATTTTCAGATCATTGATATCCCAAAATATTCCTAGACGTTTCTTATTTGACAAAAACATTTACAGGGCTGAGAAGGGTAGCTTAATGAGTGGTTTAGGTTTATTTATGATACTTGTGTTGGATATAATGTTTCATATGAAGACTATAACTATAAGTGTAGGACTCTATCTCGACTCCCTAATAATTCCAGAGTCTGGTAACACTACCAAATTGGACTTAAACACAATATATGCTAAATTAGGCGCTGTTCCCAGGGATTATAAAAACTTTTACTTAAATAAAAGAAATCCCAAGTTGAAAACTAAAACCTCTGAAGAAAAATCTTTATTCCAACGACGCCACTTTATGCACTTTGTCAGTGATTAGTGTGCCCAAGTGAACGCATTATGTTTGCTCAACTAAAAAAGAATTAACGCATGACTTGCTGGCATATGACAAAAGGCGGAGTTCGCTGCAGAAGTCGAACAATAAGCTAAAAAAAACTCATCTTCGGTGGAATGCATTTGGACAGTTTGAATGGGTTTTCGTGCAGCTCAACTGTCACTAATCGAATCGGGGCAAAAAGAGTGGTAAATGAGTAGCTCCGAGGGAGGATCCACCACTTTCGCATCCACATCCAGATACAGATACAGCCATTCAACAGTCACTTAGCTGCACTGCTCTGTGCATCCTTAATTAAGCGCAGAAAGGAATTGTTTAATCTGCTTGAGAGTGTCCCTCGCTCCTCGTCCTTCTTCCTTCGGCATCATTGTCCTTTGGCTGGCGGTGCAATTAAGTAATTGAGAGAGAAAGCTGGTCGAGGGAATCAATTTTCGCGGGTGGCGGGAGGTGGGCGAAAGTCAAAATCAATATTTCACTTGGCGTAATGCAAATTTTCATAATTGAAAAATAAGTGCTGAGCGAAAAGTTGGCCATTTTGCAGGCTGACTTTTTGTTTTTATGCCATAATCATGGCCCCGCACCTCTCAGGATTATAATTTAAAAGGGGTTTTTGGTGTGAAAAACGAAAACACGCGGCCAACTTTTCGCCTTTGAGGCCCAGAAACTTTTCCACACGCATACAATTTGACTTTGAAATGGCACTCCGGGGCGGGTAGGGACTTTAAAGTCCTTTTGCCATTCACCCATTCAATTAAACTGAGTGTAGTTTTCAATAAACTCTGCGCAAAGTTCCATTTGAAAAATGGCAAATAAATGCGCGCTTTCTCCGCCCGCGGATTCAATGAAGCAGCTAAGGGCCTCGCAGTTCCAGGAAAATAAAAAAAACTAAAAGCGAAGGAGACCATATCGAGAGGGTCGCCAAATGCAATTTGTGCTGGAGACCCAAGACCCGGTTACAGTTAAGCGGATTGCCCCGGACATGTATATAGAATATTTATACACTCTTAGCTTAAGCAGGGAAAACAGAGAGCACCCAGCAGCAGGAAAACAGGAAAGCGGGGAAAGTCGCCACTTGAATGGGCGGGCGAAAAACTGTTGCAAACTGTTGCTTTCGCTCTGTTTTTTTTTGCTGTGGTGCTTTCTGCTACAAATGTGCAGGGGATTTAGCCGGTGCTCGATACACTGCGATGATGGAGTTGAAGTGCATTCGATTTGAACAAAGAGGTTGTCATGAAAAAGGTGCACAATAAAGCAGGCAGCACTTGGGAGCACCCACAGCTAGGACTTAGGGGGGAAATGGAATGAAACTATTAAGTAAACACAATCAATTTACGATCCGAATGGGAGGGTTTAAGTCCGCTGTCTATGAGTGTTAATTTTTAATAATATAAGAGAATATCCCCCTTTGCTATTGATAAGCTAATGATAATCGCTAAATTCTATAGTGTGTTAAAATCGGCAGATAAATAGAATTGGTTTCAAGAAAAAATACTTTTAAATATTATAAAACTTAAGAATATAGCAATATTAATATTCTAACATATACACCCAAGAAACCATTGTTTATTTACAAATGAAGGACTTGATTCTTGTTCCTTGTATTTTTTATCCTCTCATTTCCCCCGGCATTTGCCATCTACTCCTGGTACGCTCCTTATCCGCTATCTATCGTTGTCCCTTTTCGGGTTTGACAGTGCGATTTTTCACCCCTTGGAGCGACATGTGCGTAGCCCCTGGCCGCCGATCGGGAAACTTGGCTGTCGCAGGGAAAACTTCATTGTCGAGCAGCTGGAGCAGCGGCAGCAGAGGATTGTGATAAGCAACAGCCTGCAGGAAGCTGGAAAATCCCGAACGAAAAGCCGGGAAAACTTGGGGAAAACTTTGAGCGCGGAAAAGAACTGAAACTAATTGTTTGGCAAAGTTAGTTAGGGGACGTGACTAAAATAGCAGGCCAAGCGTATCAATTACCAGGGCAATGAGCCGGCAAAAGGCCATCGAACAAGCAGTCAGCCAACCAACGACCAGTCATCTAACAAAATGCACCAAAATTGTGGAAAACTGGATCCGACAATTGCCGCCTGCGCGGCACATCATCAATAAAACATTTTGGTTTTTGTGTATCACAACGTAAACCGAAATTGCGGCCAAAAGGGGTTTCGATCAACAGGCGGGCATAAATCAATCACTTCCTGCCCTTTCGAGCAATTGGCCCCTCGCATCGAATTGGTTTTGCATGGCGAAATTTTATTTATGGCCCCCCCCAGAACATCACAGAAGGTCTTCCCTTTGTTCTCGGCAGGGTCTCGAATTTGATGTTATTTGTGCGTTTTTGATTTGTGGCACATAATCGACACATAGTCAGCTCTGCTGGCAGCATTTGCTCTAATAAATATGATGTATGCCCCGGCCGAAAGCGGAAACGGAAATGGAGACTGTTACAGCTCACTCTAATGAGACATTTTTCCAGGAACCTATTCTATATGCACTACGTAGTGCGGCAGCACCACAAAAATGTTGTCCCTCTGGGGGCCTGGCAAAAGTTTACAATTTTTTGATTGACTCTGGACCTGATTGATGCATGACTGGCGGCATTCGATTGACATTGATTTATGGCCAGCTACGGCTGGCATATTGCCCAGACATTGGTGACAATTGGTTCGGCACTCTGTTTCCAGATTTGCAATTGTTTTCCGAACATTTTGTGCGACTCTCCCGGCTGGCAAGGCATCAATCAATTGGTTTTCCGCGAAGTATTTTGATGATCTCTACACGTGGTGGTCGTACTTTATTAGAAACATTTTGGGAAGCAACAACGGGGGGAAGGCAATTTATACTATTATTTTCGTTATATGAATTCTTTTTCAACTCATGAAAAAATGTAAACTGATAAAAGTAAAAATGTACTATATAATAAACTCATTTCGTCAAGAAGAAACCTACTTAATATCAAGAAAAATGAGCTGCAAAATCATACCTATAATACATATATATTTATGTTCTTTAGAAATTTGTTTTATCAACTACTTTTTTATATACTTTTTTCTTACTTATTCGAGAAGAAACGTACTTAATATCAAGATGAAAGTGCTCTTAAATTTATTGTAAAGTCATACCTATAAAAATTGGTTTAATTAATTACTTTTTTATTATTTGAATATATATTTTAAGCCTCAAAATTGTTTTTAAAATTGTTAATTTGTAGAAGGTCAGTGGTTGGTTTAAAAGAATGGCATAAATTGTTACTAAGTACCTACTGGATCTTAAATTAACTAATAGTTTCAGAGTTTTTTTAAGAAAGCTATTATACTTAAAGCCCTACATATTAGTTTTCCCCACCATAGGTGGACATATATACCTTCAAGTTGAAGCGCGTTGACACTTAAAGACCATTTAAAATGTGTCCCCCAACCTTCGCTGCTTCGTCTGCCGCTTACTACATTATGCACTCACAACACTCGGCAGCTCATTCATTTTATTTATTCTGCACTTCAAAGCTGTGTGTTCTTTGCTAAGCCCCACCCCCGACCACGCCCCTCGCCCACAGCCCCCGAACGCCCCCTTTTCCACCTGCCCAAACAGCAAACTCCGTTGAGCTGAGGTGAGCGAAAAGAATTTGCATAAAACACAAGGCTGGCAAAAACTCGACACTATTTCATTCCAGCTCCCGATTTCAGCCCCCCCACGAGTGTGTGTTTGTTCTGACATCAGTTTTTCATTACGATTGTCACGCTCTCACGACTTTTTGGGGGCGAAGCGAAAGAACCACACCAGTGGTTCGGGGAAAAAATTACAAAAAATTCCCTTCACAAATACGTTTTAGCCCTCCATAATTAAATATGAATGCGGTGGCTATTTGGCGGCATTAATGTTTAATAAGCGGGGCAAATCTTAATGGTCTTGCTTTGGCTTTAATTAACCTACTATTGATGATTATTCTTTACTTTTATATTTATCTAAAAAAATCGTATGTAATGCAAAGTTTTGTATTTATTTTATACAACATAAATATGTTTAATATATAAAATATATTTAAAAATAATTATACAATAATGAGTGCAATTTTTATAATTAAGAAAGCCTTTTAGTATATGAGACTTTAATCCATATTTTAAGACTGAGTGCACTTTTTCTAAATTTTTAAGAAAACCTTTAAAGTAAATGTAGCTTAAATAAAAATAACTTTATTTTTATATAATTATTCCATCTTTTATATTTTATTCCAATAAGTTCAACAAACATTTTTATAATATAAGGCTCACATAGTTTCCCATAATTTCCATATCGTTTACTCCAATTGCCAAAAGCTGTCTCAAAAAGCAGCCCCTGGAAGAAATGGGTTAAGCGGAAATTTAATTTAATTTCACTTTGCCCCTCCCCCAGTGCTCTTCGGTGGGCGTGGGTCCTTCGGTGTGGTGGGCCTTCTGCGGGTTTTCCAACGGCCGGCACTAGGCAACTATTTTCCGATTTACCACAGCAGTCGCTCTGCCAGTGGCGGCTGCTTTTCGGCTACATTTCTAGTTCATTTCCGGCTAAAAATGAGCTGCTGCCCTGGGTAACTGGCTGCACATGAGTATCTGGGTATCTGGATATCTGGGTATCCGTAACGTAACGACGATTCACATGTGGCTCACATTACACCATCGACGGCAGGTTGCAGGGCCCGGCCATTTAGCACGCCTTTGTGCATAATTTTCCAATTACTATCAATAAATTGGCCTATTTCGGGTGCTCCTAGCCGGCGAGGCCCGTAAAATTTAATTGAGAAATTATTACACCGCAATGGATTCGCTTAGTTGCTCCATCTGGCCTTTAATTACCGTTTAGCATTTGCATTTTGGCCAATTTTTAGCAACTGGAGCTGCAGTTGCAGCTGCTCGAACACCGAATCGAACTGCAAATCTCAATGCTGCAATTCGTGCTCGCCAAGCAAACATTGCATAAATTGCTTGGCAATGGCCAGTAAAATGCCACATGGAATGGCAGCACGACTTTTGGCCATCGCTTTTCCATCCAGTTTTGCCCAGCCCAGCCTCCGCCCATGGTTCTCCCAGCTTGGCCATAAGCCAGAGCCCAGAGTATGGCAATTTGTAGCTGGGAAAGTTTCGCTTCCTTGTGCCAGTCGCTTGATTTTGCGGCCAATGCGACGGAGATCTGCGGAGAACGGGTGCGAGTGTCGCAGATAAAGATACAATATTCAGATATTATTGGCGGGGACAAAGTTGGAATTGCGTCCTAATCGAAATGGTAAGCTAGTCAATCTGTAACTAAAGATGATGGCTGCTTTGCTTTAATAGATAGTATTTATGTAGTAATTTTATTTCCTCTTTGAAAGAATGATACTATTATAAAAATGTAAACAAATCAGCAGGAGCAGGAGCAAGAGAGATGGAGATATACAAGCAGCAAAATGTTGTTTTCCATGATTGCAACGCGCCCCCTAGCGGTGTTTATTTTAGGTATCTATTAATAAATTAAAAAAAGCCCTAGTTTCGTGTTATCTTTAACCTGTGTTTCAAATATCCTCCCTATTATCCTGCCAAGATTGTTTTTCCTTAACTTTTAAAGCTTTCACTGCCACCAGCGAAATGATTTGACTTTTCCATGCATTTCTATGAGCCCTGCTGCCTGACATGAATACGTATGCAGCTCTGGCACAACCTTGATGGCCCACAATTGTTAGGGAAATCAGAGTTTTCCCCCGCTTTCCTTGCTCCGCCATATGCGTTGGCGTTTTTGTCTTGAACCAGGCGACTGTGCAGTGAATTCGCAATGAACCCGGGGAACACCTGTTGCGCCCACTCGCCCACTAATTACCCCGAAAACTAGGCAACACAAATTGTTTTGCACAATGCGAAAAGTCAATAGGAAAAGCGAAATAGAAATGGGAAAGGAAAACCCGCACACAGAGGCAACTTGAAACTTAAATACAAGGAGCGTGAAAGCAATTTGAGGAGCAAATTTGCAGCCACCTCTCGCTGTCTCCGAACTTTTCTGTTTTCCCGAGGGAAAAGTTTTCCGCTCGCCTTTTGTCTGACAGTCTGACTGTCCTTCCTTACCATTTTTTTGCACTTTCCGTTTGAGGCACAACAATCGCATTTGCCAACTTCATTTATTGTTTTGTTAAGCTGCTAACTTTAGTTTATTGCCACCCAACAAAGTTGCCCCCGCTGCCGACCAGCTCCGCATATAATTTGTCATATTTTTTAATGACTTTTCAAGTGAGCTTTCCTGTGCGGAGCTGTAATCGCAAATGAAAACCGAGTCAACAGCTCCACACAGCCAGCATGAATTGTCATTTCTGTGTTGGCTAATCTGTTGTCTGTTTTTCCCTGGTTTTAGTTTGGCTTTCCCTCCCTTTTTCGGTCGCACGTGTCGTATACGTAATTTGCGGTTACCTGATCTGGTTTATTCTAGCCGGCTTTTCATACGAATCTCCCCACGCCCCTGGGACTTTTTGTAATTTATTTCATAGCGACTTGCCATTTATTATGCAAATGGCCGCTGGAGTGTGGCCAACATAGAGTTCTGGGCCATAAACGCGGACAAACACCGAATCTGGGCCACAAATCATTTTCATTATGCAGTCAAATTCGAGAACCCACCAACAACCACCGCAAGTGCGTAAAAATAATTGAAATTATGAATAGTGTCGAATGGAAGTAGACATTTTTCACTTTTAATAAACGCGATTTTATGTTTATTGATTTTCACCTAGTCAAACAGAAATTATTACAAATTAAACGGGGCCAATCGATATGAACACACAAATGAATTCATAATATAAATGCACATTCTATCAATAAATGGCATGGAAATTGCGTAATTAAATTAATTTTTGTGTGGGAATTAGCGCAGCTGGAAATCAGAAGTACTGCGAATTCAGATTCATTTAAATATTTATGCTTAAACACTTCGAACGTTTCAAATTGTTGATTTGGCACTGATTGAACCGATTTAATTTAAGTTTGGTAATTTAAATAATGAGGTTTTATAACATCGGGCAGTTAAAATTCAATTCAATTAGAAACTAAGATGTTTGTTTTAATTAAATACCTTTGGGCTAGTAATGGGCATTACAATTAATAATAATTTGATTTTAAGCATTTTTAAATATTATATTAAATGAGCAATAAGCTGGCAATTTTACGACTGAATATTTTACTGTGTAGACATCCTGCCAATAAAAATTTTTTAACAGAAAAAGACCAATGCCAGTGATTCAAAGTTATACTTTTTTAAATTTTAATAAAAATACCAATGTGAGCAAATCAATGTTCAACTTTATTCAAATAAATAAAATCCAATTTCTTTAAAAACATTGAAAACCATTTTCCATTTTACTTAAATGTGCTGTTAATATCTTAAACTATAGGCCGTGCTCAAAGTTTGGAACCACCAAACCCTATCTAAATTGAAATCAGCGTGGCCCAATGCTCAACAAGTTATGACTGCAAAAGTTTTTGTGCCTTCGCTTTCTCCTTTGCATTCCAAATCAGATCCTGGAGGACAGCATCCTCCATATCCTGTCGCATTAATGCAGCGGCGTGTAAACACAGGCGGGCAGACAGGCGCTGGTCTCCCCGGCTAAACATTTATTTGTTTATTTACCGCTCGCAGCTCCACAGCTCCTCGGCTCCCAGGCTCACAGCTCCAGGCACGTCAGCAATGTCAACGGCAGGAGCAGCCAGGAACCGCGTTTCCAGACCGCAAAGCATTTTCCTGCTGGCGCCGCAAGGTATGCCACAAAATGACAACGGAAGAGGAAAGCCAAGAAGGACATCTCGTTAAAGCCGGGCTAATGCCTTTCAATATCAGCTGCAAACGTGCAGCGCCTTAAACCGAAGATGAAATGTTGCCGTCCCAAATTCAATCGGGATTTTCAAAAAAATGGAGAGAAATAATAAACTATTCCAAAATTATTCATAATATATTAAATATATGCTAAACTTTATACATCATTTATTAAAAGTTAAAAAAAAAAGTGGGAGACCAGCTCATTCAAGGCACAGCTAGGTCAAATAACCAATTAATTATTAATCTCTATCCTGAAAAACTAATTATATAATGTGGTAAACTGGGATACCAATTTTTCCAATCATAATTGAATTTAATATTTGAAAACTGATTGTCAATAAATCTTTAAAGACGTATCCTTTACCCATTACCATTTAAGAGTCGTTGTTTTATCCTCTACCAAAAATTGGAATATGTTTTGATAAGATTATAGCTATTGATCTTACAATCCTTTACCTGGCATGCAATTTTACAAGCAAGTTTTAAATTCAAACCAAATTCAATACCTTTCCACATACTGTATCCCTACTCCGCCGGCACCGCAATTCAATTAAAATTTGCTGGAAAACTCATTAGGCGAGTCAAGCGACCATAAAGTTGTCAACTATTCCCGCAAACCACAAGGCGCACAGAGGCACACACTACGTATACGTAATAATATTCTGAAATTGCACTCAATTGGTTCGTTATGAGGCCCAAGGTGCCTGAAGGGGCCCATTCTCCCGGCAGTCCGCCCTCCATTCATCAGACTCCGTCTGCGCCATTTTACTTCCTAACTTCCACTTCCTGCTGCCACTTTCCACCCACTATAGATGGATATTGTCGCTTGGCAATTTGAAAAACCTGCCGCTAACAAGAAAATCGAACACCTTCTGGCAATTGTAGGAGTATGTGTGCGGGTGCATGTGTGCTCCGGCACGTGTGTGCGTGCGAGGACATCAACCCTTGACAACTTTGCCTTGCCGGACAATTTTGCAAAGTTCTCTTTTCTATGCTTCCTTCGTTTTCCACCTCCTCCAAACTCAATGCACTTAAACAATTTTATTTTACTTTTTATAATAATATTTGTACATACATCCAAACTAGATATATTCATATTAATTACCTGATAAAGGTGTCGCAAAGATACTAAATATATAGATTTTCCTGAAGATATAAGCAATTCCGTTTAAAATTACTTTTTAAATAGCCTAAAAGTATGCATAAAAATAAACAGCATCGGCATGTAGCTGTCTTTTGATCCTACAATATTATTTTGCATACTTTAAGGCATGCTTATAAATCTCTGACAAACGGTAGTAATTTTATTAAATTTAATTCTAACTGTCAATTTTTTTCACTGTACATTCGAATTTTATATCTTTCTTACATAATCTTGTTAAGTGACGGGAGAATTCAA
Organism: Drosophila biarmipes; assembly: GCF_025231255.1. NCBI lineage: Eukaryota > Metazoa > Arthropoda > Insecta > Diptera > Drosophilidae > Drosophila > Drosophila biarmipes. The sequence continues at coordinate 3,583,345 of NC_066612.1, read as the reverse complement.
CAAAATTCTTTATAAAGCGTCTGTAATAATTGCAAAATGCAATGAATCTTCTAGCGCTGTCCGCATCATGTGGGACTGGATAATTTTGAATGACGTCTTTTTTTGTCGTCATTCGTCTGTGCATTTTTGTCCTTAGAATGTGACTTCATGCATGAAAAATGAACATTTTTCAGGGTGTAACTTTAGGATGTGTTGCCTACATTTCTCGAAAACATCAGTTAAGTTCTTGAGCATATGTTTTTCGGAAAAACCAATGACTATTACTAATGATGACTAAATGCTTGCGAAGGTTCTAATCCAGAGAAAGCTATAGTCATCATTCTCTGAAAAGAGTTTGGCGCTGTTTTAAACCGAATGGTAATGGCGTGAAGCGATACGACCCATTGTTTGTTAAAAAGGATGTTATATCCCGTGAACTTTTTTCCAGTTCAATTTGATGAAAGCCTGACATTAAGTCAGGGAAATCATGTGGAATTATGTACTTAGAAGTTTGAATTTCATTAGAAGTTAAGCCTTTTGATTTGGTAACTTCAAGACTTATACCCTGTATGTTTATGATATGATTATCTTGAATGTTATCGGTATCGGTATTTTCCTTCAATATGGATATTTCCGCACCTGTATCTAGTGAAAAACCAATTTTTTTTCCTGTTGTTACGTTCATGAAAGTGACGAATGTATTTTGAGTGAGATTTAAAGTGTGAATTTTGATGTTGTTTATTGTCGTGTATCTAAAGGTGTTTGGGAGTTTCCCGATTTCGTTTGGGCTACCCTAACGTTGGTATTGTGGTTGTTGTTATTACTACCATTACCGTTGTAGTGTTCCCCACGGCTTTTTCCGCCGCGGTTGTTTCCACCACGATTGTTGTTTCTGTAATAATTGTTATTTTGGTTATCGTTATTTCTGTTATAACCATTGTTTTGATTAAATCCGTTATTCTGATAATATCTGGTATTGTTATAATTACCTCGATTATTACCTCTACCGCGATAATTGTTTTTATAATTATTGCGGCGATAATTATTTCCACGTTGGGTGTAAAATATGGAATTGGCATTGCCTGTCATTTCAGAACTACTTTGTATGTACTTGGCGACGGCTTCATTCATGGTTGCAAAAGTGCCTGCTTCCAATATTGTTTTGAGGCGGCCATGCTCACAATTTTTGACCATTGTGGTGATGGCTTCCTTGGTACTGAATTTGTCAGCGTGTTATTTCGATTTGGACTCTGTATAATGTCGATCCACATATTTTGGATTGGATGACTACAGCCAAAACCTCGAAAGTACCTTTCGTAAGGTTAACCAACTGCAAAGCGTTTCAAAGCTTTGCTTTATAGCTATTGGGTTATCCAGTAATTTGTTTAAATATTTTCATACCAAGACCAATGGGCTTTGTTTAGCCTGTCTCCCTTATCGTGTATAAGTATCCGCGCTGTATTGAACCGGCTTACTAATTTTTCGGCAAGCTTGTTTACAGTGTTTTGCTGTGCTAGACGGGGTCTCGATAATGACTTATAAGATCTGTCAAAATCAATTTTTATATTATTTGGTTCTTTAAATAATTCGTCCCATTCCATTATTCAAAGGATTATTTTCTATATTCTTGAAACCATCAATGAAAGATGTCTTCCAAGTATCTTGTTATTGTTAATAACTGATTTAATTTTTAGAGTCGGGACGGTGCTAAATACTATCGCCTTCTGGGTACTTGAGCAATGTATAAAGGGGGAAAAGCCTAAGTTGTACCTATTCATGTATTCATATTCGATTTCATTGATTAGTAGAGGCTCAGCTCCTTTTTCGATTATTGATAATATCCTGTTCTGAAAGTCCGGTTCCTTATCAAGAGTGATTCTAATACACTCTGTAGTAATCATATTTAATGTATATATATTTATTCATTTATTTATTTTCATTGTATATTGGATAAAATAACATCTATATTCAACATATGGCTCTACATATTTATGTTAGATGGCTTGTGGGTTTTTATTATTTCTTCTTTTATTTTTTTATAAATATTGTTTGCGCTTTGTATATTTTATATTTTGTCAGATCATTAGCCTGGCTTTTATTTATGGCTCTCTTTGATATACATTTATTATGAAGGATATATGTCTTATACAAAATAAATGCGCTCATAATGAAGGAAAAAATTAATAATAAAATGTTCGTTAGATCTGTATTTATTGTTTTGGACTCGATTTTATTTATAACGTTTGCTGTGGAGTCCACTTCTTTTACGTCTACTAAACCCATTTTTCGTGTTTTTCTATGAGCTGTTATAGGATCTTTTATGCTTAAAGTGTAATTTAATTTATAATTTATTTGTCATTTAGTTTGACTCATGTAATTAAAGCTTTGCCTTATTGAGCCGTAGGTATTGTGAGAAAAAAAATTTTGTTTAACAATGAAAAAACCTTCTTAGTTTTTGTATGGTTTTCAGGCCACACGCTAATTGGGCAACTTTATTGTCGATCAATTTTACATTAGTTTTTATATAATATAAAAAAATATGCATCACAGTGCAATAAAAAAAATTATGCAACGCAGTGCATGGTTAAAAAAAATATGAGCTCCATGAAGCGCTGTCGGTTCACTTCTCCTTGGTCTCGCTTGATTGGCAAGACGTGGCCGGTGCTGGCTGCACAGGCTGGACTTCCTCGATGCTCTTCTATGTTGGGACACCGGTGCTAGCTGCACAGGTGTACTCGCAATTCCAATCTAATTTACTTCCGCTATTTAGTAGCTTCAGTAATTCAGCCCTTCTTTTTACCACACCACTGCGTTTAGTACACATCACACTCTACTCACTGCAATTTTTATTTTTCGTTTTCTGCTGCTATAATTTTTGTGTTTCCGTTCTTCTTCTGGTTTTTTCTCTTGCGGTCCTTCGATGTCCTCGATGTTCTTCAAGTTTACATCCTGAGTCCTATCACGGTCGCCATGTAATAATAATCCCGCTCCGCCAATGAAGAAGATATGGTCATCGTTTTCATTGTTCTCATTCCTTATTTAATTTTTGTTCAACGTATTGATGTTTTCGGATCAGCTGTTGTTGCCGCTCCGAGCTCGAAGTGTACGTGACCCTTTTAGTACTCTTGGTACAGTGGGTGGACAATACATATATTTTATATGTGTGCATACTACACTATACGCCAAATATCAATTTTCTAGCTTTTTTAGTTTCCGAAAACTTAGCGTTCATACGGACAGACAGATTGATTTGGCTAGATCGACTCGGCTAGTAATCGTGATCAAGACTACATTATGGGGTCGGAAACGTTTCCATCTACCTGTTACATACGCTTTGACAAGTGTTGTACACCCCATTACTCTAAGAGTAACGGGTATAAACACTTAGTATTATCATGTAATAACTTTTTAAAGAAAGGTCTGAGTTCTTATAAATCGTGTTTTTTCCAGCTATCAATAAGAACAAATCTGATAGCTGACTATCGAATGCTCGTAAGTCCAGGAATTTGATCTCCCCCAATCATTGTTTTTTTAAATTTTAAGCTAACATTAACCAAATTGGAATTAGATTATTAACATTGGTATTGAGAAGTATTAGAGAGATAGAGGAGGTGACGAAATAGAGAAATCCTTTAAATTGTTAATAATTCAATAATTACTTAGCGACGGCACCGCTCTTTGCTTTGCGGCGCAGCTCGGCCTGCAACTATTTACACATACACTCATGTACAAATGCCTGATTAATTGCCTAGCTCTGAGGGGGTGGGGTTTGTGGGCGTGCAAAACTTTTTTATTAGGTCAATCGATAACTCAGATGATAGAATAATATTTTTAACAGATTGTAATGGTTATATCAATACCTATAGATTGTAAAACAAAAAAAAATGTCAAGCCCACTCCAACGTCCACTAACCTCACGAGAGAAAAACCAATGACGGCAGAGCATTGGCGTGTGCTAATCATTGCAAACCAACTTGCGCGTCAAATAAAACTTTTTCTAAAAAAAAAACAGAAAGGAAGTTAATTTCGGCGAGCCGAATTTTGTATACCCTTGCAGTTATAAGAAATAACCAACTTTCGTAACACCATGTAAAATTTTTAAGGATTGTTTCTGACTTCAACGATATTAAAAAAAAAAAAATATTTCATTCATTTTTTCAGACCATTTCTTTTACATCTATATGTTACAGTAGTCCGATTTTTATTAAATTGAATTCGAAATTCTTAATAATATAAAAAGTTGTATTCCCAATATTAAAAGATGATATGTCAAAAAGCCACAAAGCTATAATTTGTTTCATATTATTTTCCCACAAATTTTCCGATCGTTCCTATGACAGCTATATGATATAGTCGTCCGATTTGAAATTCAGAACTAATTAACAAATGTTATTTCCAAGATTATATGTTTTTTTTTTTTTTTATTTTAATTAACATCTTTATTTAATATAATCCAGGAACAGATCTAATTAAAGCCTTTAACCTAAATGTTTTCTTAAGTAAATAATCTCTTAATTATAAATTATAATTAGTTTTCAACTTGGTATATAGGAGTAGATCAAATTACGACTAGTTTCAAGTAAATAATATATTCATATTAGTCTCTTAGGAGCAGCCCAAAATGTCTTCTTTTGAGCCTGCGAACTGGGATAGCCCCCTGTAATCTCCGGGCTAGACGATTACGGTGGGCAGTTAGACGGTCGTTGTACCTGCTTGAGAAGAACGATATTTGGTCTTCAACAAGACTCAGGTTTAGGTCATTGTGAAGCGTTTGGCCGCTAACGAACCACTCACAGCCAGTGATTTGTCTTAATGTTTTGTTCTGGACGGTTTGGAAACGTTTTCGGTGGGACGCAGCCGCCACTCCCCAAATTTGGATTCCATATCTCCAAGTTGGTGCGATGATTTGTTGATAAATGTGCCGCTTGCATCTTAGAGATAGTTTGCTTTTCTTGTTTAGCATCCAGAATAATTGGTTCCGCTTTAGGTTGCACATTTTGACGACTCTGGCAATATGTTCTCGGAAGGTTAGGCGTTTGTCCAGTGTGAGGCCTAGGTATTTCGCCTTAGTCGCTTGTAGCATTTTTATGGGAGATTTAAACATTGAGTAGATATCTGTTTTTGTGCCTAGTCCAGCGATAACCAATCTATCCATCGCAATCTAAGTGCAACACACGTTTCCCCTACAGGATTAAATCATAAAGTTTTTATTTGCCGCACCCTCCCACTAGTTTGCTCGCCGCAAAATCTGTGTGCCAACAGCAGCGGCGCACGACAAACAGAAACCGAGCAAACAAATTAAGCGGCAATGACATGCAAGTTTAGACGCTCCCACAAAACACACACACAACAGCACTCGCACCCACACACTCTCGCATTCAGGACACCACGCACACACACATAACTCTGCTGCCGCAATTTATAAATGCCATAAGCCGCCGCTCCTCAGCCCCCTTGCGACTCCTTCCACTTGCGTGTGCTTGACAATTTGCATACAAATGTGTACACAAAATAATACCTGCCAATAAAAATAATTGACAACTGACAGTAAAAATAAACAAAGCCACACACGCACCCCATCCTGTGCGTTTGCCAGGCAAAAGCAAACATTAAATAAAATTTGTGTGTTCAGCGGGGGGATGCACAAAAAGCTTGGGAAAACTTTAAGCAGCTGTCAGATTGATTGGGGAGGTATTTCCCGAAGTGAGGGGGCTTGAGAAGGGGTCTCATGTGGCTTATGCCTAATAAAGTTGACATCGTCACCTTGAGTGGGGAATACGAAACGTGATTTTCATTTTAAAAAGATTGAATTCGAATTTAAAAGGGGAAATTAGAGTGTGTAATGATTTCACCCAAGCGAGTTTATAATTAAATATTTTTATTGATAATTTGTAATTTTAAATAAAAAATATGTACCAATCTAATTGAATATCGCATGTCAGGTAAGGAAAGCCGTGCTTTTATTACCTTTTACCTTCTTGTGTCGGGGCACCACGCCCACTCTTTCGCCCCAAAAACCCCCAACACCCTTTTCCACTACATACGAGGATATAATCCCACACCCCCCTTTCCACAGAGTATCTGGAAATTATGCCTGCCTTTGCCTTTTGTGCACAGGACCAAGCGCACTTCATTTGCCGCGCACAACAAACAAACCACGCATGCATACACAGATAAAAAATTAACCTATTTAAATAAAAACAAAATAAAAAATATTTTAATAAATAGAAAATATTTCAGAAATATTTTTAAAAATAATAAAATAATTCGATGATACAATTTATAGTGTCTATAGTGATAATATAATCCTTACTTATGCTCTTTATAAAATGGTAATTATTTTTTCCAGTGCACACACCACCCACATTATCCCCCTCCGGCCACGCCCTCAGCGGCCTTAGCTCACTTCACTAGCCATTTTCTGGTCCGCAGAAAGCTGCGAGCATTAAAGTTAACAAATAAGGCTTAAAAACTGGTTGCGTGTGCGCCTGTCACGCCTCCACAGCGCCACGCCCACTTAAGCCCCCACTTATTGTATATCTGCGCTTCATGGATTCCTTTAATTAGTTTACGCAGGCCTTAATTAAAATATTTTAAATTGCTACATAGCTGCATAGTGACATTAAAGAACAAACGATAGCCGGTAATTAATTGAATTAAGTCGATTCCCCTGTTTCTTTTCTTGTACTTGTGTTTCTAGCCAAAATTAATGATATTTTCGGGGCGTAATTAATTAGAGCTGGGGGAGATGGATGTGGCAGCGACCAAAAACTGACACTGTGTCAGGCTGTCTGGTAATTGACAAGCCATTATTGTAATTAAAATAACTCATACGCAGCGTTGTCCCAGTCGCAAGCTGGAATGCCTGAAATGGGCGCGTTGGTGGCGCATAAATCATGATGTCCTCGTGGGCGTCACTTGTAGCTTTGAATTTATTTATGTAAAACAAAGCGAAAGCTGCGCCATTCGCTTGCCACTCGTTCTGATTTCCGCGGTCAAAATAATTGTCGCTTAGGTAATAAAATTTGATTTATTCTGTAACACCCAACCGGTCTGTTTTTAACGGTGGCTACAGAGTACTGCCGAAAAATACAGTTTCAAGGATTTTTAAATCCTAAGTCTTCCCAGCGGAATATAAAAAATGGTGGTGGTATACAAAAACACCAAAAATTAAATAAAAATCGAGGGGCAACGGCTTTTATTTTTAGCTGAGGTATCTGATAGTCGGGGCATCTGATATTAGCTAGACTATACCGTCCTTCTTTTTTATACCCGTTAGGCTTCCTTCCGATACTATAAATTATATATATTCTTGATCACGATCACTAGCCGAGTCGATCTAGCCATGTCCGTCTGTCCGTATGAACGCTTAGATCTCGGAAACTATAAAAGCCAGAGCAGTGGGTCTCGCCACGCAGATTCCTGTATTCCTGCGCCGAGTTTAAGCATCGCTTATCGATTGACCTAAAGAAAATTGCCCCATTTCTTGAAATAGCGGGTAGGTGGCGCTTTACAGTATCGCTTTGCTGCCTATATACTTCCATTCTCCTCTTGCTCCCTGAAGCTGAGTAATAGGCATCTGATAGTCGAGGCACTGTAGCTAGACTATACCGTTCTTTCTTTTTATTTATTATAAAGTGGACAACGGAGAAGGCACTCCTTCAGTCTCTTGTTACTAACTTTACTCTTTTGGGTTTACGAAATGTCCCTGCAAGTAAATTGTCTCATTGTCACGAATGACGTAGGCAAACGGATGATCCACATTGATGTATAGGGGGATTTTACGTAAGATCGGATATATTCCAAGATCTGCGAATTAGAAGATATGCTGTAAGAAAAGTTGTCCCATAAGCAGACCAAGAGTACCTGTCACAGCTGCTGCCTCGGCACCCTCTTCGTTGACCTCAATGAAGGCCTTGTGTATGACTTTGCTGATCTTGCCTGCCGACGGTGTCACTAGGCCTCCGAAATCGGCCCTACTAGTGAAAGCATCTCGTATGCCCATCTATAGGTGTAAACTATAAAGGTGCCCTTTTAAAATTCAGGTTATACCCACCTTCATGAGAATATTCTTGAGGTCTGAGGAAAATTCGATTTTAAACTTTGGCAGCCGTAAATCCACTTTAATCTCTGAAAGGGGAAGCTTCAAGTCGGCGATTCTCCTCTCCAGTTCTTGTAAGCCATCAGCTTTTTCCGGCAAATAGATGACCATGAAGAGGCTTGAGTTCCGGTAGGGCAGCTGTATAATTTTGACGCCAAGCTCGCGATTGAAAGCCGCCTTAAATTTGCCAGACAGCCGCATCATCTGGACAGGAACAACTTTGTTGTCAGCAGTTCGAAAATCGGCGACTTTGGTAAATGTGGGGTTGAATTCCTGCTGCCACTGGCCTTTAAAGTAAATGGCGTTCAAGAGAACCATTGTTAAATCTGAATTCATATCTTGGCTTCGAACAATGGTTTTGATCCGTCTGCGTGTCGCATCGTTCACCCACTTATTGACGATCGAAGCAGCTTTACCAGGATCACTTAATCTGATAGCCTCCGCTTCAGCCTTAAAGGAATCTCTAACCACCTGTTTAAACTTCGGATTTATGGTGTAGCGTTCGTTTACGTATATGCGGTTGGCCAGATCGAGAATGGCTATCTTCTCGCGACCTTCTAGGTTCGTCAGAAGATCCTTATATTTACGAGCCACTTCCTTATTATCCGCGGGCAGTTTCAAGACGTCTCTCATTTCCTGGGCTGTCTTTCCCCCCGCTGACATGTAGACCATACTGAAGATAATATCGACGGAAAGTGGCGATGAAATAATATTCTTGTTGGCATTCTCTTTGGCCAAATGCTTGTAGAAATCATCAGTGAATAGGCCTTTCACTGACGTGGCTAATAATACCATAACTGTGGAAAATTTAATAAGTTTTTGGAAGGAAGTTATTTTATTACTTACAGAGAAACTTCATTTGGACCGCGGCTTTAAGCTAAAAAGAAATGACGAACCTTGCGATTATATATACTTTGTTTGCTAATCGAATTAGATTTGCCATCGACTTGTATAATTTAATTGGTTCAGTCGGATTACTTAATTAAAGAGCTTAACAATGATATAAGAAGGACTTAATTATAAATACCTAAAAATGTATTGTTTTAAAATTATTAGTATGTATGGAATGAAAACCAATGCAGCTGAGTAATGGGTATGTGATAGTCGAGGCTATCGGTTAAAGCTTTTTCTCTTGCATCAATTTATCATAAGAAAATAGTATAGTTCTCTGTAGACGTTTTTTAAGGTATAATCATAAATATAAACATGTTTAAAATAATAGAAACTATACAAAAATATTTTAGCTTCAGCTTTTAACCTTAGAAAGATATTGGTTATCCCCCGCAGTCTAAATAATTGATGGGCTTAATTGTGGTGGCCCACAGCGTAATGGCCAGAACATCGTCAATATCAATAGCTGTCCGGTGTGATAAATGCACTAAGGGCGGCAAAAACCGCAGCGAGCGGAATTCAATTAAAAAATACTTTCTGGCATTATTTAATGCGGCAACATTTGTTACCCGTTGCCCACCGAAGCCGGGTAAAATCACTGCATCACCGCGAGGCAAAAAATCGCATTAAAAGCCTGCGAAAAGAAAACAAAGGCAGAAATCCCCTCGCTTTTCCGCATTTCCTTCTTGTTTTTTCCCGCTTTCTGTTTTCTGGCTATGTTGTGTTGTTTTGTTACCCAAAGCGCATTTTTCACTTAGCTGGCAGTTTTGCTGGCTCGTCTCTTCTCCGGCGGGCTTTGTTTGCGTCTGTTTTCCGCGCTGGCCAATCACGCATTTGGCCAAAGCCGCCCAGTCCAGTCCAGGCCCATGCCAGTCCCTTCAAAACTGGCCAAAACCGGCAGATAAGGCCAGAGCCGAGATAGAACACAAAGCGCGGGGCAGCGAGGAAAACACAGGGCCAGCGCTGCCGTAACAACAAAATCGAATGCAATTTATTTTCTAGTTACTGTTAAGCTGATTGCAACTGCGATGGCCGGGCGATACCGATACCAGTGCTTCGGGCCCGGTTCTTACACCGAAAAAATATGACATCTTGAAGATATGTAAAAAGAATGATCTGGAACTATGGTTCCTCTACTCTATGGAGTATGAGCTGAAAGTCTGATTACCTAATATATCTATTATATTTATACATCTAAATGTATATATTGAATATTTTTCGAGATAAAGCTAATAAGTTTATGTGGTCAAACGATTTTTCAGGGGTACGCTTCCTCTGGTATTATATATATACTAGTATTCATTTGTAAAATTAAAAAAATAACAATAATATATAAAACCTATAATTTGTTTATGATTTTTATTTCACGAACTTCGATTTTTATTTTCTGTGCAAACTCTAGTCCTGCAAAATCCTTTGAGCCGTACAGGAGGCCCCCTACTTTTCCTGCTCCTTTTTTCACCATCCTCCTGCAGCAGTAAACGCACAAAAAAAAGGAAAAATTTTGGTAGCCGCGAGTTTGGCTGTTAAAGGCCAAAAGCGTCACTTAAAAGCGAATCAACAGAGCAAAAATGCCTTTTGGCACTGGAGTTGGTCAGAGAAGATCAGGAACTAGTTGGGGATTACTTGGGGTCCGCATAACGCCAGCTAGTAAATGAAACATTGTAAGAAAATGTGTTGTCTAAAATACATAAGCCAATATAATTATACTACATTTTATGTTTAAGATTTACACTTAAAAAATGTTTAAATCAAATTTTGTATTTAAACCCGGCCTTAAAAGTTCTTCTGTGCTTACATTTTTATGAAAAAATCCGACCTGAACTTCCTGTTGTATTTATTTTTATTTTTTTATTACACCAAATAAATGCAATTTTAGCACTATCTAATTTATGATTTCCTAGGAAAACTTCCCAAAACTAGTTCAATTTGCGACATCTCTATTCATTTCGCCGATCCAGCGTTTCCAGGACGTCGAATGGCCAATTCACAAAGCTGAAAGCAAAAATTCCAATTTAAGCGGCGTGTCAAAATTGCAAATCAAAGTTTAGGGTTCCCGGCTCCGCAACTTTTGCCCGAGTGTTTGTAGGAAAATTGCTTGATTGAATGCCTGATTGAGTGACTGACAACTGGCTGACAGCGGTGGAGGTGGCCAGAGAGACGGTCCCGAATATACAATTGCCAAATCGTCGCAATTGTCCTCACAATTTGTACCCACACACTCGCCTTCGAAAGGGTGAACCGAATGGTCGGTTAATTTGAGGCAATCACAGGGCAAATTGAACCCACAGCCAACTCGAAACTGTTGCAGTCTCGTCACTTTTATGCCCCAGATAGGGACAGTGTTATAGTTTCAGAAGGGATATCCCAATGATGCGTACTGAACGAACTGAGTTCTGAGTTTGCCATCGCTTCAGGCAGCCGAATTGGGGATTCACAATGTTCAACTTATGCAAATGTGCTTCGGGATTGATGGGCAAGACAAACCGAGATTTACAGGCAAAGAAAACAAATCAGAAATAAGGGGGAATACAAAAATATCTTTGAAAGTAATTTACTTCCAGGAACTTAAGTAGTCGTAAATAAAATAAACAATTCAGTCAATTCATTCTTAAGCAAGCTACAATCTAATAATTAAATATAAATTTAAATTTTGTATATATCAACTAAAATTTTTTGTACTTAGGCGGTCTTAACTTGATATACGTTTGTAAAAATTGCTTTGTTTCTCTTTAATAATATCTAATTTGTGGTTTTTAACCAATTAAATATTTTTTAAGAGCTTAAAACTAGGCAGTGCACAACTGGTCGCTTTCCTGATGGAATTTAGTCTACTTATAAATAATTCAAAATTATTGTTGTATACTTTTAGACACCTAAAATGACATTTCAAAATAAGTTAAAATAAAAAGTTCAACAGGATCGTATCTTTCAGTTTTGATTCAGGGGAATCCCCTTCATCATAGGATGTTTTTCGCGCCATTGGTAAAGTCCACTCCTGATTCTCCCAAGGGGGAAACAACGAGCATGTAATTGTGTCGCCCGTGACACTCGGCCTAATCCGTAGCCCGTGGCCACTTTACTGCTGCCACTTAAAAATCCACTTAATCCCGCCGTCTTATAAATATAACACGAAAAAAAGGAGAAGCAGGAAAGAACAAATCTGGGGGCTGGAAATGTGGCGCCAACTTTAGCCCCCGCTCTGACGTATTCAAACTGCAAGTCGATTGTTATTTTTACGCCAACGGCGGAAATAGACATCCTGCCTCGCGTCCTGCGAACAAAAAAAAGAAGAAAAGGAGAACTTTAACACAACTTTGGTCGAAAGCGCGGATGGGAAAACAGGGAAATGGCGAAGCGGGAAAAGCGGGCAAGTCAATGTCGACTGAAGGAGTAAATTTTGTGCGGCAGTTCGCCAAAGTTTTTCCCCTGACTGGGCATGCTAGTATGTAGGTACATGGGGCCTTGCCATTATTGAAAGTGCCCGTTGAGTAATTTAAAAGTTTGCCCCAGGTCTCAACTCGCCCATTGAACCAGCATTGAGGTCAAATTGATTCTTTATAATAACAAGAAATCAGACTTTAAATCATGTGCCTGTAAAAAGAAGAACTTGTTGGTTCCTGTTGGCCGATGCATGCAAGCCGATTGCCTCTAAAGTACATAAAATCCCTCAATAATTTCAGCTCGGCAAAAGTTTTTTCGGTTTTGTAGTTCATAAAAAGGCGAAAATAGTAGGCCAATCCTGGCTTAACAGGTTCTAGAGATGAGAGAGTGAAGAAAACAAAAATAAATATATTTTAACACGCAAAAAAACAGGAAATAAGTCAATGCAAAAAAGGGCTTTAAAATATATTCGATTTATTTTTTAAAAGTGCCTAATTGTATGCAGTGAAAAAGTTCGATACATATTTTGATGCATACTTTCTGACACTTTATCCACTTTAGGAGTAAAAGAAGTTTAAAATATATTGTGGCATACTTTTTGACACCCTAATATTTAGAACAAAAAAATAATTCTACATTCAATTAAAAACCGTGTCACGCCGAATCCTAGTCCCTCATCTCTAGGACTCGCTTTCCCAATTCGATTGCCCCAAAACAAGATTAGTGTTTCGGGCCAACGAAATCCGCTTTTATTACCAAACGCATTAAATATTCTTGCGTCAATGGACAAAAGCCCGTCGTGGGAAAAGGAATTTGTGGTGCGTGGCTATAGGAAAACGGGAATCTGGGAGATGGAGGTTGGGGAAAAGGACGCGACTATGTGTCCGGGCCATTTAGGATTTGTTTTACAATTTAGTCACGCGCTTGGCTCGTTTCTTTTTACATTTCGTGCCCACCTTTTTAATTAATTTCTCCTTTCGCCGCTTTGGCGAGATGAGAAAGCCATTTACGCGCTTCAAAGCATGCTCGTTAGGGATCTCTGGCGCACTAATGGCAATGTCCATGCAAATCAAAATGGCGACACGGCGACTTCCGCTTCCGCTTTGCACGCTTTCCCAGCGATTCAGCAAACTTAATCCTTTCCCCCGCACATTTGTCGCATGCGTTAATTTATGTTTGCCTAGTTTCAGTTGCCAGTTTCTCAGTTTCTGTTTGCAACTTTTGTACTTAATTAGCATAATGAGAGGTTCTCGGCTGCCATCGTTATTGTTCCTGCCTGCTGTTCGCCCTGCTGCAACACCCAAAACTCCTTCAGCAGGAGTGTATTTAGTCAGTTTGTTGACTTTTCGAGTGTCTGGCAGTTGCACACTTACGGCCCAACTTTGATCAAACATTGAAGATTTCAGCAGTTAAATTGTAGTTTAAATATTGCTATGGCAGCATGAAATTGCTATTGCTGAAATTAATTAAAACGGGAAGTGTTGCGATAGCAAGCTGGAAATGTGGCTAAATTCATAAAAACAGAATAACCTCTGCGGTCAATAAGAAATTGCCTTTTTCCACTCTACTTTAGAGTTTAAAAAATATATTGTTGTATACTTTTAGACATATACAATTTTGTTTTGCTTTATAAAGATTCTTAACATTTTCATAGAGATTAAGATCTTATACAAATAAACAAGTAAACTTCTTTTTATTTTGAATTTAAAATCTTTTTGTCCTTGGGACTTATACATATGTATGCTAATATAAGACTATTTATAAACTCATTTGATATGCTATTTTCCTTCCTAAATTATTTTTGGGTCAAGATAGAAACGCATCTTGCGTGATTGTATGCACTTGCATGATGAGGCATTCTAAACTTGATAACAAGGAAAAGTTTTAGAGACGAGAAGCACCCATCCACATATTCAATTGGAGTTACAACTTGCGAAAGTTCAACGGCAATTTGTGTGTTCTTTTTGGGGCTTTTCGCTCAAAGATTTCATAAATATTAAAAGAGAAGAAATTCTTTTTATGGCCTCAGAAACTAAATGAAACGCTTGTCAGAGTGCTTCAAAGGCACATACACCCCGGAAAAGTTCGCCGAAAGTTTGCAGACCACCAACTCCTTTTTCTGGGAGTCGAATGCAGCCAGCTGTGCAATTTGCTGGCAAAACTCAACAATTTGTGTGTCTCAAAAGCATAAGGAGTGTCCAGAAAGTTGGGGAGCAGGGCTCCAGCTGAGAGTTGGTCCGAGAACTTTCGGTTGATTGATAGTCCTTTGCCTTTATTTTAGCTAAGAGTCTAAGGATCTCTACAAATCTCAGTCATCGGTAATTTCGCCTTCTTCCAAGGTGTCCTCTTTCTCTGGTTGTTGGGTGAGATCTACTGTAACCACTTGGGAGCGTGTCCGTTTTCTATTCACTCTCGTTCTTATTAGGGCCATATCCACTAAGGGTTGAGGCATGGTAGTGGGAGGCTTGGGAGGCTCCTCTTTCTCATCATCCTCCTCATCCTTAAAAGAAACCGTTTCGCCGGGCGGCAAGCGCTCCACCCAATTGTAGACCCCATTGGCCATGGGCATCCAGAAGGCGATCAGCAAATCGCTGCTCACAAACATGGTGGCTCGCGGATTGAATCGCAAGCAACGCACAGGACCCACATTGTTGCCCTTAAGGACAGCCACGGGGTATCCATCTTGAGCCCGCCAAATGTGAATCCTACCCTCGTCCGCTCCAGAAAGTATGAACTGCGAGTCCGGCGTGTAGGTGGCATCCAGCGGCTGTCTCAACTGATTCGCATACCCTGTGAAGGACTGCTTGAATGTGCCATCAAAGGCCGAGACACTGAAGCACCAGGAGTGATCGGTGCTCAGGAGCATCGTCTTCCCATCCGGGGCAAACTGCAGCTGGGTCCACTTGGCCTTGTCGTTCACCTGGTAGACGAACTTCAGGCACGGCTGCTCGCCCAGCATCCGCACATCATGAATCTCTATGCGTTCCGTATCCGTACTGGTGGCCAGGACCAAGCCGGCGGGATCGAAGGCGACCAGCGGTCCTCGCAGCCTCTTCATTTGGTACGTGTGGGTGGAGGATCGGAAGTCCCACAGATAAACCTGATCATCCCTTCCCACGCTGACGAAGACGTTGTCGTTTCCCGGCTGGCAGGCCAATCGGTGGACGCTCTTCGAATGACCGCTGAAAACTCGGACGCAGTGGCGGCTTTCGAGGTCCAGACAACGGATGGCGTAGTCGTACTGTCGGAGAAAAAATTCAATAAATTTCTAATTAAAATATGTACGAAAAATATGCTATCTTTGTGCAGACTTATGGTTTATCAATGCTTATTTGAGGTTACTTTCGATCTTGATTTTACATTTCCAGGTTTTCTTGTAGGTTTATAGGCTTACATTTACCAAAATTAAATCATATGTTCCCAATTATATTTTGTCTCGGAATCGCTTCCACTTTTATATAATTAATGTACCTATAAAAGATATACATAGGTAAACATTCAAATAATAATGCTCACATTCCATTAATATTAATCTTAAATGAGCAGATGTATTTATTTATAGCATTTATTTTGTTGCACTTTTACTCTTGTTAGTTTGTTAGTTAGTAATGCGGCAGGCATATATCTTTTGAAAATTAAATTCCCTGCTTTCTGCGAAGCTAAACATTTAATTTTTTGCAATTTCTTAAGATGAAAACCAACCCTTTTCTCTTAAACCACGCCACCAGGTCCTTTTGTGCCTTTGGCCTTGTGTACTTTAGCCCCCCACCGAGTGCTCCTTTGAGCCCTCTTACCTTTGAGGTGGAGTGCAGGGCGCGGGTGTTCTGCTGGGCGAAGCAGGCCACCTCGGGAAGGTAGTGGTGCATGTGCACCTGGCAGAGCTCCGTCTGCCGAGTGCTGCTGAAGACGGAGAGGGCCGAGCGGTCGCAGGCCAGCAGGCGTCGTCCGTCCGGCGAGAAGTCCAGCGAGAGCTTGTGCTCGTCCGTCTCCTGGAACACCTTGGCCACCCGGAACTGCCGCATGGCATCGTCGTTCAACCTTATAGACATTTCGATCAAATCTGGCCTGTATTAACAAATTATCCACAATGCAATGTGACATTTGAAGCACAAGCCACTAGAACTGCATACGTCAATCGATAGCCATCGATATAGCATCAAACATGAGGCGAGGCACTCTCCTTAAACAAACAAGGAATTTATAGGCATTGATAGAACCTATGGGTTCTATACTTTTTAAAAAAAAACGAAACCAACCTTTAAAATTATTTTATCAACAAAATGTGTTCCCAAGAGTCTTTAAGTAAAAACAAAATGTTTATGCTATTTGTCCATTTAATAGTTTAATGACTTCTGTTTTGGGCATTAATCATCGGCGTTTTAGGCACAACTCTTATTTCAATTTCAATTTAAAAGCACTAATTGAATAATTTTTTGACAATAAATGGGTAGGAATGCTTGAACCTAGATGAAGTTGATGATCTCGACGTAGAAGCGAGGTGGTATCCCACGATTTCACGATCCTCGATCCTCGCAGATTGGAGCCTTCTCAGAGGAGGCAGCACAGGCCGAACTCTGCGTCGGGCTTGACATTGAGGTGCTGCTGATACTGGCACATGGAATAGAACTTGAGACCGAGGAGCAGCCGTCGTCCAAGCCCACGAACTGGGGTGAAGCGTCCTGAAGCTGTTCGCTGTACCGAGACTTCAATGTAGATGTGGACAGAGCCTCCTTCAGCTCATTCTCATCCGTAAAGATCGAACCGAGGAACTTGTCTTTGAACTGGAATGTTGAGCGTTTGGCCTAGCTCACATTTAAGATTCGAAACATTAAAATTTTTAGTCACATTAATAAATACTGTTCGCCTTAAATTGTCTTGATCATTAAATATAATTAGTAAAAACATTTTTAATGAAATTTTACAAAAATAGGAAGTTGTGTACTGTGTGAGACCTCATGGCTGGACGAACCAGGCCTTGAAGTTTAGAAGTTTACCTACTTTTTTCACTAATGTTGAAACTGTGGCGCGAGAATCTTTAGAATCTGCGTGGCCAAGCTTATTTTAGTTGCTGTCAGAAACGCTTTTACTCAACGAGTAACGAGTATAAATAATTTTAAATATTAAATAAAGCTCCATTAATAGCTATATTATACCTTGCTGAATATTACCCAAGATTAATGCTTCCTTTCCTTTTCCCGAATGGCATGGGCAAGGCTCTTACCGCTGTAATTCAAGTCATTCCACTAACTTGATTTTCAAGTGACTGGACTTTAACTTAAAGCAAACTGATTTGAATTTCCCCGGATCAAGTTGATTAAATCAAGTGCCCAGCCACCTGCCACGCCCAGTGGATCGCCCACTGGCACAGCTGGGATGCATTTTAATTTCCATTTCGCGACCAAGTCCCAGATAGCCTTGTTCCTCCTCATTGCGTCTCATTAGGGGCGTGGGTGGTGGCTGGTGAGAGCGGGTACTGGGAGGTTGGATAGTTGGTTGGTGGAAATTGAAGGAAAAACAGTCTGCTGAGTTGGCAACGCAGCTCGCCATCAGCTCCTCCAATCTCCACTTGTTGACCAAATGCCAGGAACTTGTTATTTAGGCCGATTTGCGTCATTAGTGCAGCAACGGACCCGGTTTCCACCCGCCGGGAAAACCAGGAAACGCGGAGAAAACCCAAGAACTCAGAGTCTAGGCACCAGCTGTCGAGTGGGCAAACATTTTTGGCACTAATAATTGAGGGAAATTCCAAGAGTAGAAAGTGAACTTTTAGTTGGCGATTTAACTTGGAGAAAATGAAAAGTTTCTATCAAGAATTTTGTCACTGTATTAAACAATTGTTGGCGAACTATCTTAAGCAACCGAAATTAACAATTTATTAGTGCTCCATAACAGCTTTTCAGATGACTGATAAATCAACCATGTATGATAAACAAATTAATGTCCTAATTACATTTTTATGCTTCAAATACAAATTCTTTATTTGCTTTAATTGAAAATTGACAAAAAAGTTAATGTTAATAAATTTATTTAGGAAACGAGTCATCAAGCGTCATGTTACTATAATTGTTGGGTTCAAAACAATTTTTAATCTATATACTTGAACATAAAATTTGTTGATTCTTTACCAGCAGCATGAATTAATTCTTTTGAAAATTGTATTTACCTTGGGAAATTTATTGTTCTAAAAAATAAAATTTTTACAAATTCTGTGGGCTATAAATCATAAATATACATTGTTCCCTATTTTCCATCCATAGATTTGACTTGAGGCTGTTTAATAAAGGTCCTCGGATGACTAGCTGCCTACCACAATGAGGTTCCCCTTCAAAATGCGGACTTGTGCAGTGACCTCGGGTTTAGCACCTGGCCATATCAATAGCGCCGACCAGGTGATTGTGGTCGCAGTGGACTGCGGACTGAGGAGCTGGATGACCCTGATGACAGGGCGGATGCGACTTGGCCCGAAGGCAAATGTAATTGTAATGTAAGCGGAAATAAGCGCCGCGAGGACACGCAGTGCTCACTCCCATCTGGCGTCGCATTTTAATTAAAATTTATAAGCCTTGGTCGGGGATTTGGCACCGAGCCACAGGATGCTGGATGCTGGCTGCTGGCTGTTCGGAGGACCAAAGGGCTGGGGAGCAGGACCAGGATCCCGAGCAGTCATTGCCGGCACGGCGTTTTAAGCTTTTAAGTTGCGGCGGATTTGCGAGGCTTTCGGAATCGGATTTTATGTGAAAATCAACTGCGGTGCGCATAAATTAAAAATCAGCCCGCAAAAACAAAAGCAAAATAGCGGCGGAGCCTATGGGCGAATTATTTGTAATTAATTTGCCATATTAGCTTTCTCCCACCGCCACAGGTATTTCCATTGATCCCAGGTGCAGAAAAAAGAGAAGAAAGCCAACAAAAAATGGCTCGGCAATTTGCGGCTTTGATTGTCGAATTAAATTAAATTTATTTAAACAGAAACAATTTCGCATTATCGTTATTATCCTTTTGAATGGCTCTTGCCATAATTGTTTTCAATCAAATGTTATTAATAATATCAATTACGATTCTTTAGCTCTTGTAATGAATGGTAAGCAATAAAAGAGTAACATCGAACCTATGGTCGCAATAAGTGGTTGTGCATTGAATAGATTTCAACTTATTCGAATTTATGAGAACCACTTATGCTAAAAACAGTTTGGCTTTTGGGATTATACATTTGATAACTTATAAAGGAAAAATGCGCTTAACGATTTAAAAAAAGAGTTATTTCAAGCACTGTTAAATATTTTGAATGAATATATACCCTTTTAAACGAATATTTTCCATTTAGAATTGATGACCTTCTCTTCCTTAAAATGATCTTCTCGTAAATAAATCCTCCACAAATGTAAAATAAACATTTGTGGCATACTGCGATTTACCATCGAATATCCAGTCTATCAGAAGTAAATACCCTCCAGTTGGAAAACTCACAGGAAACTCAATGCGGTAAAAATCGCTAACCACTTGTAAGCCCTGCAAGTGCACTACATTAAGACGGTCTATCGGGTTTCGAAAGGCCATACTACCACATAAGGACAGGTGTGGTTCACCGTCGAAACATTCCTGATCAAGTTCCAAATCATCTTGGCAAAGGGCTGGTTTCGTCTCCTCATAAACTCGCAGGCATCGAAAGTATAATCAAATAAGAACGGCTTGTAACCATTGGCCTTCTTCATCATCTTTGAATGAATGAATATATTATTGGCTGGCTCTAGGAACGTGGCATTGATATGCAGGCTGGTCTTGTTCCGGGAATAGGCCTTCAGGCGGCAATAATGGATATCAACCCACGATTTGTTGTAGGTCTTGCAAACGGCATTTGTCATTTTAACAGATGCAGCCTCCTGAGAGAAGAAATACCTAATTAGTATGCATTTAAATTCTCCTTTCTCCTCTTACACTACAGACTAGAAAAGCAACTAGCAACGATCCCACAAAAATGGTAGTTCTATGATCCATGGCTGAGTGCCATTATTAAACTGTCCACAAACATACTTTTCGGTTGACTTTACGTATAAATAAAATCTCTAAGCTTCGATTAAGCTGCCATCAATCATAATAAGCAAAAATGCTTAAATGTTTTTATACAAAAAGCAGTCAAACGGAAAATTATATAATTTTGGCTACGCTGGCAGCTTCAAGAATATTTCCCATAATAATACAACAAAAAAGCATGATATAGACGGCTCCGACTATTGGATACCCATTATTACGGTAAAGTGCGAGGGAGATAATTCATACCCATTTTATTCCGATAAAGCACACTATCTATTTTTAGAATTCGTACATTTTCAGTGTACAATTGTGGGTATTCGATTGGTTACCCACCTTTTCACCACGGGCCACAATCGTCACAAACTTCGCCTGGCGGGGATTACTGTCCTCGGTGGCCTTATCATGGCACCACACACCCAGGCCAGCAGACACACAGAAAGGGGTCAGGATGGCCAAAACCAAACTGGTGGCCATTAATTGCCGCCTTTCGATTATCCTTGCGACAAATATCCATTTGGCAGGCGGCCAGACAGGAATGCTGTTGGCCCAAAGCTCTGTTTACTGATATTTTATGCGCCATCCTGCACTGCAATTGCACTAATTGCAATTTTAGGCACGTTCCCCGGCCATTTGCATAACACGAATTCGCCATTTAATTGTTCAAAAAATGGATTCAAAATTTCCCCATGCACATGTCGTCGAACGTGGTGTCAAAAACCAGGAGAGATGTGAGGATGAACGAAAAAATAGAATTGAATTATAAATCTGTTGGCTGGCTGGCGATTTAATTGCGCCATGTAGGTTACAAATCGAAAATCCGGTCCAATGGATTTTTGTTGTTCGGCCAAAGTGCAATTTGTTGTCAAGTTTTGAATGAATTCCTTAAGAGAGCATAAATTCTACAGGCACATGGTATGAGAGGCGGGTGAGGGAGTGGCCTTGGGAATATGGGGTGTCAAGTTTATTGCGAACTGGGGGTGGGGACTCCCAGAGCCACTTGACTTGGCCCAGGCTAAAGGTTCCAAATGGCAGCGCAGCTAAAAATTTGTGCAAATTTTTCAATTTCCAGGACCCGGATCCTGGCGAGTGTCGGTAAATCCTGGCGACTGTGCGTTTGTCAAGCTGGCAGCAACAACAATTGCAGTTCACATACCAGGAGGCGAAGTCAGTCGAAAACCAAAGCCAAAGTTCAAACACAATATCTCAAATATGCACAGGCATGTGCAGGGGCTGTGTGTGTGGTGGTAGGAAGGCTTAGAAATACACTAGAAAGTGTTTAAAAAAATAACAAATTGGGGGAAAAACAGAAATTAAATCCAAAAATCTGCTTGGCTCTACATTTAAGAATACAATTTGAGGATCTTATCAAAAACCTTAGAAAATTAGACTTATAAGAATTATTTTCTCTTTGACACGGTTTGCTTAGAATTTTAACTAATTCAAATCAAGGTTTCAACATTTTGTTTTCTCAAAATAGGAAATGTAATGTTATGTAATATCCATAAAAATACATTATAATTTAGATACAATTTACAATTATAGTTCAACATTTTAATCTTAATAATCAGTTACAATTAAAACTTCCTTATTAATAGTTTAAGCCGTCATATGAAAAATCTCTGCTAAGCCTCTGCCGGCACTCGCACAGCGTACAACAGCAGTCGTTAAGCCTTTGTTTTTTTTTATAAAACAAATTTTTGTAATACAGTAGCTCTTAGAATACTTCTCAATCGGTCTCATAAACATTTTTAACTTGAATAGGTTTTTATATTTTTGTGTAATGCACAGACGATCTATTCTATATTTTTGCCTAGTGTAAGAATGCTCTTCGCAGTACACGCGTTCCCCATGCGTTGCTCAGAAGCCGCCTTGCACCTCTGGAATTGAATGGTCGAGTGCCACGCCCCTGCGAGCCGTAAAAGAAGATAAATGACAGAAGTGAGCCATATCAGACACAGTCAGCAGTTGGCAGCATGGAACCAAAGAGCCAGCAGCCTGCGGCTCTAACTGCTTTGCATTTGGTCCTGCAGGTCGGCACAATTTGCCATCTTGAGGCTGCAGACGTCGGCCATCATCAAAAGGGTGGCCCTGTGACGCCGTGTTCCTGTGTCCCCGAACCCTGGTCAACTTTGCATTTGATTAAAAGCGGATAGCCGCCTCTGATGAATTGCACATGTGGCAGCTCCTTTCGTTGCTCGCCTTTGTGCCCCTATGCCATTATCAGGCGGAGTCAAGGCCCACTCTACGTATACGTGATGCGTATTACGTATACGTACCTCCCATTGCCATTTCCCCAGCTCACCTTCACCTTTCGCCGCTGGCCTAGAGCACACTCGCAATCTCAATGGCCGGGTGGGGGAAAAATTTAATTTAATATTCATATGACTGTAAAACGCTACAAAAGTCGCAAAAAATGAAACGGACAGAAAATGCTCGTTAAATAAAGCAGAAAAAAATTCCAGAAAATAACTGCGAATGTCTGTATGATATAAAAAGGAAAGTAAAATGGAATAAGGGCGTTTGTCACCAAAGCGAAACATAAATACTCTTCGTTTTTATCTAGTTAAAAATTTTATTGTGTTATTTTATGTTATCAATAAATTATGAGCATTTTAAAGGTCTCTCTTGCATTTAAATAAACAACAAAATATTATATTTAAGGGTTCCAATATGATATTGTTTGACCATTATCATAAGGCATATAGAGGCCCTGAAAGCACTGTTTATTTCCTGCCCAAGAGCAATATACCACCGCTATCCAGTCAAAATTCGCTCGGTAAGATCTGTCGTCCAGAAATATGACACTGAGCTGCCGAGTGGGCGGTTCTTCGTGGGGTATTGCCGCCCCCCGAACGTCACACAAAGTAAACACGCTCCGCACTCGGCAATGACAGTGGGCATGGAAATTTATGGCTCTCGCCCCCGAAATGCCAGACTCTAGACTCCCTGGCCAGACTGCCAGGCGTTGGAGTTCCGAATCGGATCCCTGCATCCCCGTATCCGAATCCGAGTCCGAGTCCGCGGCGCATTAAATTTCGGCGGCAGGAGGATGTCTGCCATGCAACATGGCAAACTATGGCACTGACAAAAGTTGCAAAGTTGGAAATGTTGGCCATGGCCGAGCTCGACATGCGGGTAAAAAGAATTACGGACGCAAATGGAAATACGCGGGAAATAAATTCCAGCACAAGGAAATGCTGTGAAGGACCTCCTCATATAGCAAGACTTTGGTGGCTCGAAATGTACATTTTTTAATATGCATAAATTGCTCACCTATTTTATTTGATTTTATTTTCGGGCAACCAACCGGAAGTCAAAATGACTTATGTCGAATACACTTTACAGATACATTTCAGCTTTTATTAAAAACTTAATTCAAAAAACATTTTTTGAGAGCTCCTTCATTAAAATAAATATGTATTCAGCTTCGAGCTAAATATTTGAAAAAGCTTTTTATACTTAAAACCATTATCCAATTTTTCTTTTGCTTTGTTTCCATTAATGAATAATATTAAACAGTTTATTTTTTATGCAATGCATCGAAACGGATTAAAAATAAAAAACCATTAATCGCAAGCATGCGTGTACACTTCATATTAAAATAACGAGTATATGTAGCTATACGTATTTGTGATTTTTTCGCAACAGTTGATAATGAAAAAAGGCGAAAAAAGTTAAGAAGTAAAGCGGCTTGGGCCTTCAGTGCTGACAGCGAATTTCACAGTGGCCCACAGTAATTGCACTTCCTGTTTGTGTGTGTGTGTGTTTGATGGCTGTCAGTTTGCCCGTCCTCTTGACAACGAGTGTGTTTGTGTGTGTGCCTGGGTGCGAAGTGCGAGAGTGTGTGTTTGCCTGAGACAGGTCCTGCCGCGAAGCCGTTGACAGTTGTCAATGTTATTAGGGATATTAGGGAAGCACCGGAAGTTGGACGAGCATGTGACAAGTATCTCACGCACGCTGGCAAAAAGCGGATTTAAATTATAAACACAACGGACATCTTATCTATAAACATCAATATTTATTTTGGCCAATTAGATTTTAATATTCCCAGTATCTGCATTTACCGTGAAAGTTAAAACTTTGGGATTCAAATTAAAGAACATTTTTGCTATCAATAGCGATTAGGGGTCTAAAAACTTTATTGAGGAAAGTCTTTGGCCTCAATTAAATAAAAATATTATTAGTTCTTGTACTCTTTAGTTCCAAATTTTAAACTTGGAAAAAAACTGTAGGTATATAAATTGAATTATTAAGCTTGTAGACACTCATAACACTTTACTTTTATATAGATTGAAGTTCCGAAGCTATTTCAGTCATATGACCAAAGCAATAACATCATGCACCAATCCCTATCAGCTGCCTTTGGGCAGCATATCAACTTTACAAGTTATAGGTAAGAAAAAAAGCAAACATAAGGTAACTTTTAATCCAGGCAACCTCCTCTATTTCCACTCTAATTGAGTTCTAACCCCTGACCAGTTACAAGCTTACTCTTCGGCTCCATGTTTCATTCGTATCTAATATCTTGTGGCTGATTCTCTTAAAGTCAAACAGCATTTTCGTTATCTACGCCTTTCCAAGGACTTCATCCACGCTCCCTAAGCTGGATATATCCCACACCACTCACTGCACACGTATTATTTGCGGATTGCGAAACAAATATTGACAAGGCCGTAGATCCTTGGCCTTTTTCTCAGTTCTCTCTAGCAACCATTGTTGGCCAGTTAGCCACTTTAAAGGTACGAATTTAGTTGAAATTGTAATATTAAAGGAAAGAAAATATCTTAAAAATACATGCATAAAAAATGTACTTTTTAAAATTCAAATACAACAATTAAAGTGTATAGAACTACAAAAGAAAGAAGAAAAGATCGTGACATTTTTTCAAAAATAAGTTGGCAAGGGTTTCTTTTACACACAGTCGATATCGTTTATCTCATAAACCCGCATTCTCTTTAACAATTATTATCATGGCTTATTTTATTGATTTGGTCACCCTAATTTTCACCTTGTTGTGCAGAGATACTCTAAGCATTTAAAATTAAAACAAAATTCTGCCTAAATAAGTTTATTCTTTTTTTAAGCTTTCTGTGTTTAAGTTGTTATACACTTTTATATTTTACTTTTTGCCACATATTTTCCCGTCTGGCCTGGGCACCACTGGTCGAAGCCCAAAGAGACGATTCTCTTATTTTTTCGGTCTGCCATATCATGTTCCATGTTGACGCACTAGCACAAAAGCTGAAATTATATTTAAAACTTCTCTTTCTCGCTTCCTGTCTTCCTCTGTGGCTATTTCATTTCTCTTTACTTTTTTTTACTTCTTTCTCGGCTTGTGGATGGCATGTTATTTACTTTTGTGGTCATTGTGGGCCATCCTCGGGGGCCCCCAAAAGCCCCAAAGTTATAATTCTTTAAGTTTTTATCTGCCGCACACATACTTGGCTGCTTAAGTGGGCGTATTCGCAATATCTGGGCTATATGTATTTAAGAGGGGACGCCACTCCAGCCATAATTTTAGCATATTAATGATTTATGACTTGTGAGGGGAGGCAGAAAAGCGCACGAATTAACAGCAACAAGGGCAGCAACAACGGCCCTAAAGTTCCTGTCTATTTTCATTTAGAATTCGCTTAATTTTCATTCGCCGCCCCTAATGAAAATGTCGGACAACAGCCTGCTACGCGGAAAAGTGAAAATTCTCTCCCTGACTCGTTGGGCCACTTTCAATTTTAATTAAGAGTTGAACCTTTGACTCGGCTCATTTAAGGCTCTTCCATTCGGGTTGGTTCTGGGCGCTTTACTTTCAGGCGATTTATGGGCATACAGCAAATTTGTTAAGCTAATGATGCCATTTTTCTGCCCAAATTACCTGGCCAGGCCCACGGGGCGGTTGATCCAAGCCATCTCATCCCATCTCGCCCAGAAACGCACAAATAAAATCAGGCCAAAAATGGGAGAAGGTCGAATGCCCAGAGTCATGTGTGGTTCTTATTCCGTATAAATTGCTCGGAGATGCTGTGAGCTGCTTTTGGAGCTAGTTCGCTTGGGAAGGAAATAAATTGAAAAACATTGGAGAGAAATGAATACTTATGGTCGACATTAAAAGAATATCATTCGAAAGGCTTACAAATTATTTAATCTTGCTTACAAAAGCCTAGCTTTAATTTTCGAATCAACATAGATAAAAAGCCTGGGTAAATCTAAGGTCTTAATTAATCGATGGTTGATCTTTTGACCAATTTTCGCAAATCAGATCAGAGCAAAATATTATCATACCAATATTCTTATTTATTTTCCCCAAATCTCAAATTTTCTAGCTAGTTTCCGCTTCGTCAACTTGATTTTCCATCTCCGCCTTGCATATCAACTATTGGAACTACAGCGCATCGTTTGTCCAGCAAGTTGTGCCAACTCAGCAGAAATATTTGCTGTGGCTTACCGACAAATAAGTACCTGCCATAAAGGCGGAAGATACTTAACCTGAGCCGTTCCTTATCCACCATTTCCGGGAAAATGGCAAACAAGCAGTGGGCAAGACGGATAGTAAAGCTGCTCGTTGATGGCCCAAGAGAACTCGGTCGAATTTCCATTTAATTAGCGGCCACGTTTGTCCAGGCAAAATCACGGCAAATCAGGGCGATTCAGGGCGGCAAGACCAACGGCAGAAATGCAATGAAAGCAAACCAAAGTCTATTAAGCAGGCAAGGCCAAAATGGCAACATAGCGATCCGATTTAATGCCAATAAACCGCGTGAGGCATCGGCATCCGAGCCAGACAACCGGGTTCCTGTAACCGAGTTAACCAGCCAGAACCCAGGCGAAACCCCAGACCAAATAGGGGATCCAAACAATGCTCCGTCGGGGGAAAACTGGGGAAAGGTGGGGAAAGGTGGGGAAAAGTGGAAAGCGGGGAGACAAAGGGCCGGAGGAAAAGAGTAATCTACCAACTGAATGTGCAACATGCCAATGCACATGATGTGTTTAATGGTTAAATTGTTGCTAATTCCATTAGCCGTTTGCTGACCTGCATTAAGCCCACTTGTACGTGTGGTGCACTGGGAAAAATGTCCTAAGGATCTTTCAGTTGGACTAAATCACAAAAATCTGTATATTTTAAAAATCACCTTAATTGCAAATTTGTATCTAAGTGAAGAAAACAAAAACAATATGTTTTAGTAACATTTGCTTATTCTTAAACTGTCATAAGATCCAGCTAAGTTTTATTCTAAATAAGAATTAAACCTTGTGTTAAATACACATAGGCTTAATACAATTCCTATTCTTTATATTAAGAAAAGTATTTATTACGTAAAAAAGCGTAAGTACGCGAATTCTTTAGAAATCTGAAATATTGAACTAATTTAATTTATAAAAAAGAGCTCTTGAATTTTCCTCAGTGTCCCGTTCCCGTGTCCCGTGTGAAAGGATCTACTTGTGGTGGTGTGGGTGTCCGTGTTGGTGTGTTTGTTGTTGCTTCTGTGGCCAAAGTGTTGCAATGCCCCCAACTCCACCGAGGCAAGCAGAAGACCCGGCCAGAACCGAAAGGCGACCCGCTGGCAAATGGAACGTGCACAAATTAATGTTACGTTGACGCAATGTTGGCAAGGCTCGAGTACCGTGACCCCTCGGCCTGCTCCTGCCCCTCCTCGGCCAGCCCACTCCCACCTCGCCCACTTAGCCGCCCACTAAGCCAACCCGCCCGCCTCAAATTTGGCACATTGTTTGCCAGGGTGTGCAGATTTGTCAAACGTGCTTCGGGGTGACGGAGGCGGAGATGTTTGAGCACCGGAGCTGATTGGAAATGCCATACATTTTGGGGCACTCGCAAACGGCCAAGGGCAGCACTCCGGTGGGGATCCTCCGAATTTACAGCCGGAAGAAATTAGCCTGCTGAAATTTTCATTGATTCCAAGGGGTCCTGCATAAGGTTGTTAACTACGGTAATGTGGGCGAAGATTTATGCCACTTTAAAAGCTGTAATCCGACTTGAAGTGTTCTTAATATAATTTATTATAAGTAAAGAATTCTCTGAAAGTATGTAATAGTTATACCTCTTAATCTGATCTTTTATATTAGCTCTCTCCAAATTATTAACAAAATTTCGAAAAAATTTAGATAATAATATGTCATTTAAAGTGGATATCCTTGTTTAAATCTGATCACCATTATTTGTATTCATAAATACCTTATACCTATATAGTTCATATCAAGAAATTAAAAAAAATATACAAATAGAAAGCACTTTATTATCACAAATATGTAATAATTCTGATTAATTCGTTAAAAATTTAAAAATTGTCATACACTTTCAATTGAATTTCCCTGTCTTAATCCCATCTCCATTACTTAACTCCAAAAGCCTGGCCCAAAAGCCAACCCTTTTATCCCTATACGGCCCCTTTCAAGGATTTAAATTTCTGCATCAAAGGTTTTTAGCACCTGAGCCCCCGAAATTAAAAGCCACCCGGCCAAATGATTTAGCCCACAAAAAACCCTAAAACCTGGGGGCGCATTAAATTTGTTTAGTATGTGCACTAAAGTAAACGCGACAGGGCATCAAGCCGCACAAATGGTTATGGGAATGGGAGCCCGGGTTGGGGGCAGGGATCCCCCGTCCCCTGCACCCTGCCGATCCCCCTTTTCGCTACGCTCCGCCAGCTTCATTCAGTTAACGCGTCGCAGTGGCGTAGTTGGCACTTTTCTATTTATTTGCCCATTAACGCTCATTTGCGGTTATCAGGTAAATTGGATAAAAGCCAACGTAGCATGAAGCCTGAGCTGTGTGCCTGTGCCTGTGCCAGGGCCTCCTCCTGCGCCGCCTCCTGTGCCAAATCCCGTCGAAAGTCCTGTTTTCCCAGGCCACCTCCCGTTTCGACCTCTCTGGCACTGCTTATCTTCGAGTGTTGTTGCATCACGAAATGAAGGCTTCGGCTTTGGCTCTGCCCCCGCCACACTGGGCATAAAAAATAGTAATGAGCTTATGAAATTCAGATGAAAAACTGATGAAATAAGCTTATAGATTAATCCAATTAGAGAGGAAAACTGTGGGACCCATTAAAAATGGGCATCATTAAGGGGAAGGTTTCAAATGGGCAGCCATTAATATTAATTATAGGTAAAAATATAAAAAAAAATAAAAATATTTAGCTACAAAGATAAAAATATTTGTATTTATTTAATTAGGATTAAAAATGTGTAAATAAAATACTAAACAATACAATACTAAATTAATTTGTTGTACCATTTTTTTCTCTGTGTGAAAAGGAAATGAAATCTTCCTCCAAGTGCCCTCTGAATTCCTCGCCAAAACGTATTTATTTCGCTTTCGCGTTAACTGCGCGAGTCATTAACTTTTTACGACTGTTTGATCCCGGTCTATCAATCCGCACGCAAATACATATCAAAATTCAAATTGAATCCAAATATTTGCGGTGACAGAGAGCAAACCTTAATTTTGGCAGCAATCCGCAATTCGTTCTGGCCTAATAGAACGACTTAGGGGGGCCACATAGATTTCATATTCCCTTTGTGGCAAATATTTTGGTCCTTCGACGGGCGGGAGAAGAGGCGAAATTTAAATGCGCCATATTGCAAGCTCAAATGAAATTTTGTGGCTTGTTGCGAAACAAAAAGCAGCAAAAAATGTGTGTACATAACACAGAAAGAAAAAAAACGGGCTGCATCACAATGCTCAGGCACACGCGGTGGCATTGTGGCCGGGGATCGGTGCTGTCCTTTGTCCTTCGACGCCGTCCACTGCATGCGGTCGCTCAATATGGAAGTGCATAGAGTGAAGGCTCAGCCAGGCACTCGAAAAAAATGCCAGGTGAGTCCAGGGAAATATATTTCCTTTATATTTACATTTTCAAATTTTAGAAGTGGTTTGGTTGTATAAAAATAAAAGGCGTTTTTATTATATATTTTTAAACTTGATATAAAATTATAAATTACATATTTTTGTAACCCAAATAAAATAATAATTTATATATCTGTATAAATACTACATTTTCTAGAAGGTTTGAATGTGTTTTATTGATATTCAGTGGCTTGTTAGTTTTACAATAAAAAGAATTTAGGGTATTATTTTTTGAAATCCTTTAAAAAATTAAATAAAGTTTAGGGTTCAAAATAATAAAAAAAAAGTTTCATATAGATATAAAAAAGTATAAAATTGTTATATATATAAAATTAAGCATTATGGCTTTCGGCAAAATTAAAAAAAATAATAAAACTGTTTTCAAAATATTTTTCATTTGTGGATTGTATTTTTCTGAATGAGCTGGAACCCAAGCTGCATAGAAGAAAGGCGGTTCGGGTGAAGGGGGCGTGTCAGTGGGTCTGCGGTCGGTTTGCGCTAAATTAAATTTCGCCGCGGTTGCCCCCAAAAGTCCAACACTCTTGCACACCCCTCTACAAATTACTATTGCGCCAAAATATAAAAAGCAAAAACCCAGCAGCAATCCTCATACAAAGCAATATCTGCCCGCTGCACTTATGCAATATAAAACTAGAAAAGAATTAAACAAAAGGTCCCTGCATTTAATTTTGCAATTTTGTATATTTCAGTTCGACATCGCCGTTGAGGAAGATCCCCAGGCCGGTGTCCGCGCCCATGGGCACCTTTTTGGTCTGCTCCACGAGATAATTGGACAGGATGTGCACGATGGCGGTCTTGACGCTCAGCTGGCCCACTCGCATACCTGGGATTCAAGGATCAAAGAAGCGAAAAGGTTATAAATAATATTTCAGGATTTTTAAAAGGTATATTATAGTTATAGTTCTAGGAAAAAGAAAATAAACTTGTTTATTTAGTGTTTCTCTTAACTTGGCTGGTTAAGTTGGGAGACTTACCCAAGCAAATACGAGGACCATCACCGAAGGGCAGGAAACACCCACGTTTGTTGAAGACACTCGCTGCTCCATTCTCAAACCGATCCGGCCTAAATTCACTGGCCTCCGGATAGATGTCATCGTCGTGATGGTACTGAAAGGCAGGGACCATCACTGTAATGCCTGGTTCCAAGTCCACGGTTTTCTCATTGCCCAGATCAAGCTGCACGGGCTTTGTGCATATCCGCATGAAGAAACCAATGGGAGTAGTCAGACGGAGAGATTCTGGAATTATGGTATATTCTATATTAGCATATACGTATCATAGAAATTCCTTTTCTAAATACTATATGAAATATAAGAAAAACCATAAATGGTTTTTTATTTTTCTGATGCACCACCACCTACCATTCAAGCATTGATCCAGATAGGGCAGGGCGTTGAGCTTTTCGAAGCTGATATTCCCATCGGAGGCCAAGGCATCTAGTATTTCCGATCGCAACTTTTCCTGCTCTTCTCGGTGCTCGCTCAGCTGATAAGATATAGAGTTATTTATTAAGAATTGATAGGCAAATATATATAAAAGTTGTGAAATTGCCTTACCGAATAGAGCATGTGGTAGAGGACAGCGCCAGAGGTTTCGTATCCTTCCAAGTGAACGGTGAGGGCATGACCCACGGTGTCGTGAATGGAGTTTCCCCGCTCCTGCAGCTGGATGAGATGGGTTAGATAGTCCGCGCGACCCTCGGTACTTCCACCTTGGCGGAGTTTCAATGCATCCTGGGTCAACTGCAGGAAGAACTCCTCCGATGCCTTGGTGAAAAACCGCATGCCGAACAGCTTGCGCACAAAGGTGGCCACCAGACTCTTGTTGTATCGGATCATCGAGCTAAAGGCGTAGACGGTCCAATCCGTGGAGGTCTTTTGGAAGGCCCCCACCTCTCCTACCTTGCCGCTAAGTGCACCCACATCAATGCCCCATATGAAGTCCGCCATCGTGTCGGCCGTAAAGCGATAGGATAGCTGCGAAATAGAATATGCTTCAATGTCAGGCTAAGATTCTTGTTTGTTATCTGTCGGATGGAGTTATCATGAATTTATACTGTTCGGAAGAACTTTGGGTCAGGTAAATACTACGTATATTGAGAAAGCTTATTAACATGACATTGAGAAATCGGTCGCTTCTGAATGTATCTTCCGGTTTGAGTACTCACATCCCTGGTTTCGATGACATCGCCCTTTTCCCGCCGCGCCCGCTCAATGTATGCCACCAGCTTCCGGCCACTCTGCTCCCAAATGGTGAAGGCCTGTTTCAGGCGATTGGGCGTCAGACCGCCCGCATTCTCGGTGCGCCTTCGCTTCCACTCCTCGCCTGCGCTGAAAAAGGGCGACCTCTCCACGTACTTCTCATCCGGATTGTGGCCCACAAAACTGCTGGTAATGGTGTCCCGAAAATGGCTGAACTTGTCCACCAAAACCTCGTGGGCCAGTTTGGGGTCCAGAATGAGCAGTTGCGGCTGTCGGGTGATGAAAGTTCCAACGGCCCTGCACTTATTCTTGTATTTGCTGGTGTAAATAATGTTATTTAATGCTAGAAACAATTCCCTCACATAGATTTTAGCACTTACTCATAGACATCCTGAACATCGAGTATGAAACTGCGGCTCTTGTTGACCAGAATACCCGGATAGGTTCCCAAAATGGTCAGTGG
This sequence comes from Drosophila biarmipes, assembly GCF_025231255.1. Lineage (NCBI taxonomy): Eukaryota > Metazoa > Arthropoda > Insecta > Diptera > Drosophilidae > Drosophila > Drosophila biarmipes. The sequence goes on along the minus strand of NC_066612.1, from coordinate 3,550,415 downwards.
TTCGGCGGTGACCACTCCCCGCTTTTCCCAGTACTTGTGGTACCAGGTGAGGTAGAAGTATATCCCAGCGAAGGACACATGCACGAAGGTCAGAAACAAAGCCACTAGGGTCAACATGATCACCGCCCAACAAACCGACCTGATTACCACCAAGTTCACTTGAAAACTGCCTGTTGGTCTGGCTCGTTAAGGCGTTTAATAGGAATGGAAACATACTATATACGTAGAGCACTTTGCTGACAAGACCCTATCAAATTTTAATCAGTACTTAACAATCACCTCTCACCATTTCATAAGTATGTGCTTGGCACACATTTTGATAACAATATGGCATCTGGTAGATACGATTTTGTTGGATAGGTAAGTTAGGTTTTTTGAAAAACCACAACAAAGCCATAAGTTGATTACCAAAGTGTGGCAATCCAATTAGGGCATCGCAAAAAAATTATTCTTTAATTTCACAAGGTTTTGAAACGTATAAACAACAAGAATAGCAATGAGTGCCTAATCACCATGATTTGTCTTAAAATTGTTTGGTTGAAGGAAAAGTAAACAAAACTAATCACTTTAATGATAGCACATGCATGTACTAAATAAACTGGCTATAATACAAATCTATCTCTCAAATCGACGGTACTCAAGATGCACATCTCCGTGCAGAACGACTCCAAATCCCGAGTCTCCCTTGGGTGTGAGGCGCTCCTTACCACGCACCACCTGAAAATCGCTGAGAATGTGAACTATAGCTGATTTCAGGGTCAGTAAAGCCAGGGGAATGCCTGCCAGAAACATTTTAAATTAACATAGATCCTTGATTCACAATTTTTAGGACTTACCCATGCAAATACGCGGACCGTCGCTGAACGGAATAAATATCCCCTTTCGCATTAGTTCCTGATATGCGCCATTATCAAAGCGTTCTGGTTTGAAAGCCTCGGGTTCGGGGAAATATTGCTTATCGTGATGGAACTGATAATTCGGTATCATAATGGTCATTCCGTCCTCAACATCCAGCCGTTTAAATTCATTCAGCTGAATAATCGTGGGAAAAGTACACACTTTGGTATACTGCGGTATCAAGCTGCTGAGGCGAAGGGATTCTGTTGGGTTTCGACTTGGGACTTATAGCAACGATAAATATAGAAGATTTATAACTAACCATAAACACACTGCTCCAAATAGGGCAGTGAACTCAGCCTGTCAAAGTCAAGACACTTTTCGAACTCCACGCTGTTGAGGATTTCCATTCGCAGCTTCTGCTGAACCGTAGGATTCTCAGCCAACTTAAAATAATACATAAGATCAGAAAGAACTTTTGGCACTACCTAGTAACACCCACATAGTACAGAGCATGGAGGAGGGCCGTGCCCGTGGTATCGTAACCATCCAACATCACGGTGAGCGCATGGCCCACTAGGTCATCGTGGGTGGCCTGTTTTTGATCACGAAGCTGGAGCAGATGCGAGAGATAATCCGTTCTAGTGGAATCACCACCGCCTTTCAACCGCAACTCAATGGACTCCTTCGTAAGGTTAGAGAAAAACTCATCGGTTTCCTTGGGATAGAAGCGGAATCGCAGCAACAGACGACTGCAGGGTGCCACAATGGAGGCCATGAAGATGGATATCATGTAGAAGCAGTAACTGGTCCACTTGCTGGCCATCTCCTGCACCTTGTTGGGCTGCTCCAGGGGTCGGGTCAAGGTCCCAGCATCGATGCCCCAGATGAAATCCGCCATCACATGGGCCGTATAACGGAAACAGAGCTATAATAATGAGTTGTAGAGGGTAATATATTTTTTAAATGCATTATAGGTAGTATAACTTACATCCCTGGTCTCCAGGATATTGTTCTTCTCCGTCACCTGCTGGGTCATGTAGTTCGTTAACATTTTGCCACCCTGCTCCCAGATGATGTAGGCCTGCTTGAGGCGATTGCCCGTGATGCCTGCTTGTGCGTCCGAGCGGAGATGCCTCCAGGACCGCCCGGATGCCCAGAACGGATTGAGCTTGGCGTACTTGTCCCACTTGGCATGCCTGATGTAGGAGCTGGTCAGCGAGTCCTTGTAGCAGCGGAAGTTACCCACCAGCACTTCGTGGGCCAGTTCCGGGTCGAGAACCAGGATCTGCGGCTGACGGGTCACAAAAACGCCCACAGCTCGATGTTTTCCCTTGTATTTGCTGTGGAAACGCAGGAAATATTAATTATACAGCTGTCTATAGGGGATTTTCCCATACTTACTCGTAGATCTTCTGCACATCCTCCACCAGATTGCTCTTCCTGGTGAGCAAGCCCGGGTATGTGCCCAGCAGGGTCAAAGGCCGCGCTGTGATCAGACCGCGCTTGCGCCAGTACTTGTGGTGCCAGGTGAGGTACAGGTAGATGGGCAGCACCAGCAGGTGCAGGAGGATCAGGGCCAACGATACCAGGATGTACATATTGCCGCGCTCCCTGTTTCTGCAGCTTCTACCGCCTCCCGACCAATACTGATCGAACTGGCGAAAGCCGAAGCTGCGATTCTCTGGCAGCATTACAATCCGATTCGGATGGAGCGTCTGTAGATAAGGAGCCCAGTGGTGTAACACTGATAACAGGAACTCATGTACCTACGCATCTATGAATTTAAACAATTATTTATAGCTGACTTATCGGCTAGACTACTGTATGACTGACTGTTATGAACACATGACACCTGCTTAAAATTAATTTACTAATTTAATTGATTTGTCCAAGTCTCAGCAACCAAGGGAAAAATTAATAACCAGCTTAAATAATTTTTTTACTTACACCCCATATGTATTATATAATATCAACTTTTTTAAAGTTGTAAAGCAGTAAAGGAGTAATTGCAAATTTAAATAAGTGTCATATGACCGTAATGATTATAAAAGTATTAAAAGCTTTTTGAAGAATTAACACGTGCTGAGAATCGGCTGATTAGGGATCGTCAAGGGTTCGATGGCCTCTGTTTTGTTTACTAATATTTAAATTTGTACTATACTTATGTTTATTAAAGGATAATGATTTCAGTTTGTTTAAAAACTTTTGCGTTGCTATGGTTTTTAGTTTAAAGTAACGCACAAAAACAATACCATAAATTTTTAACGATTTTTTAGTGGATGGTTATCGTTGACAGTTATATATACCACTAGAGATTAAACAATATTTATGTTTATAATCAGTTTAAATTAAAACCACGACAGCGTCCATAAAAAAAACTGGAAAAATACCGAAAAACGAGAGTTCTTTTTATTTCAATTTTTATTTTTAAATCAACTGTAATTCTTTTTTGTGTCATATTTTATACAAACATTTTTGTTTACAATCATTTTTTCAATAAAGATGATAAGAACTCATAATTTTGCAAACATCAAATTGTTTTATGTATTTATTTATTAATATGTATATACTTGTACTGATAACAAAAAAAATTTTCAATGAACATTATAAGAACTCATGAATTTGCAAACACAAAACTGTTGTGTGTATTTATTTATTGAAATATATCAGTAGTGATAACAATAATAACAAATAAAATTATTATTTTTTTCAAAAAAGAGACTTTACACTTGGAAAGAAATCATTCTTATTGTTGATTTAATTGAACATTTCGTTACATTAGTTAAGGCATCAATTTGTTAGATTTCTGTATCTTTCTGGCAAATAAATGTATATTTGTTAGAGCAGGGCGCCACCATAAGGCCTTCGTCATCGGGGTTGAAATTTAGAATCGAAACGCAGTTCTGGTCATGGTAAACGTAGTCGGGTTCGCCCTTGCTCCACTTTAAAAAGGCAGGCTTGCCAGAAGCCAAGGACACAAAGCTTCTCCTTTTTTCGTGATCGTTGATGCCCATGTAGTAGTACTTAAATGGAGTGAGTCTAGCGATGATGGCCTTCGCCTCCTCTTCGTCCTTCATCGCGGCCAGATATCCGCCCAGTTGACGACAGGTACTGGCAGCAGTGGTCCAATTTTGCTTGATATTTTGTTCGATATGGAAGTACCTGGAGCCGATCAGCTGAAAATTTGGCTGCGGGGTTGCCATTCTTAAGGGTATTCTTCCCAGTAAGTCTGTTAAGTTGTCCCAAGGATTCTGGAACTCTCCATTTTCGGATTCTGCCAGAGAACCATAATGACCAGCAGCCAATAAAACGAGGATCGGCACGGCTCCGTACTTAACCATCTTTACTTCAACAACTGCTAACGCGTGTAGGATAAGTTTGGCGAGGAAACTGCAGTACTAAAGCCCACTCGGTCTGTTTATATACCTGACTGAGGACTATATTATTTTACTTTTCACCCTAGATAACCTTTAAATTTGGAGCTCATATTGCCGAGAAGCTTGCATTTAGAAAGTATTTTTGCATCACATCTATACCCTTCCAAGATGTATGCACAAAACTTAAATACATTCCTTCTGTTTAAAGGATTTAACAATACATTAAAACTATACTTTGTCAACTACCTGTTGATATAATCAGGCTTAATCTGTGTGAAGTAAGGGAATAATAAAGAACTGAACAAAGATCTCCTCCTGGCCCTCGCCCTGCATCACCAGGTGCAGCTCCAGCAGGCCAATGGAGTTCGTTTTGATGGCCACCTTGGTGGCCGACTGCATCGCCTTGTTGGTCATCCGGATCTGCTGGCTCTTGTAGCGAGCGACTACCGTCTGCTTACAGTTGAACATCATCATCATGGGACTGGTCTTGGCCACCTCGACGCTGAACACCGCCTGCATGATGCCCACGGTGGTGATCTTGAAGTGCGGTCGATCTGGTGATGTTACGAACTCGAATTCCTCCGCCGATTTTTCAAGTTCATTGAAAACTTTCGATAGATTCGGTCCACGAACGAATATCACATTAACATCCGCATCCTTCAGGTTCTTATCGTAGTCAATGGGCTCCTCACAGTCCATAGTTTTGATGGCGCACTCGGTGCTCACGTCCTCGTCCTCGTAGGGGTACAGGGTGATCCTCAGTGGGTCGCCCTGATCCCTGAACATCATCCTCAGGCTGCAGTCGGCGGATCCGAAGAGATTTAGGCATTCGGACAGCACATTCATCTTCAGGCCGAAGCTCTGGAAGTCATGCACAAAGAACTCCTTGAAGGCGCCCGGCGGCATGAAGAGCGTGGCCTGGATGGACTTGCCCTGCTCCACGGTGATGCGCAGTCCATCTTCGGAAACCTGCAGCATACCGTACTGTGGATTAAACAAATAATATTATTTAAAAGGAGACCTTGAAAGATATAGCACCTAGACCTTACATCATTGAAGCAAATAGACTTTATGGCCTGGTTAAAGGTCTTAATGTGATCCAAACGAGCGACGAACTTGTATTCGCCGTAGGGCGACTGTGTCTCTTCGGCCATCCTAGTCCCGGTAGATTTGCCTCTGCAGTTCCTTGAGCTCGTCCTTTTTGAGGATCTGTTCGGATGTCTTCCTGCCTGTGAGCTTTAGCAATTGGTGGAGTCGCAATGCGAGGACGTGCGGGCAGGTGTAGGACACCCTGCTCTCCTCGCTCCAATCCTCCAGAATACCCACTAGTCCGCGGGGAAGGTCGTGGTAGAGCAGTCCCTTGGGCAGCTGTAGCACGTGGCACTTGAAGAACTCGCACTTGCAGTAGTTTACCTTCGGAAGCAGCCGGAAATACTCAGATCCTTTGGAAAGCTCCACCACGCAAATATTGCGGTTGAGTTTGGAGTAGAAGAAGACGAAGCTATACTCATCCAAGAGGTGGAGGGATCGTAAGACCAGCTCCTCGCCCAATAAAGTGGATAAATCGTAAAACAACTGCCCGCGTTGTTCTAAAATTAAACAAAATAGTAATTTACGATAGAAATTTTAAACTTCCTCTAAACTCACCTTTTGTTAGGCTGTTGGTCGCCGCTTGATTTCGATATATCTCAAAGATCTGATCGACCAATTGTGGTAGAAAGCAATTTGTAATGTTTTCAATTTTGAGCGCCATTCAGGACATGTTTATTTCAAGTTTAATTGGTAAAACAAATTTTATTTGTAAACATGACCGCCAAAAAGCCGGCTGAGCGTCGTCAGCTGTTCAGACAAAAGTCCGGCAACTCTGTACGCCATCCGCATATTTTTTGGTCACCCTACATGTTATCGATTAATTTTAAATTAGTTAATTTTGGCGCCAAATTTGATATTTAAATATTGCTATTTTAATATTTAAACTTATAATTAAGAATTGCATTTGCTTGTAGAGCCAAACTAAGAAGTCTCAAGAAGAATTTCAATTTTCAAATTGGACTTTAGGGAATAAAATAATTTTCTGGTTCACAAAACATGGTTAAATGTCAAGGAATCCCAACCCAAAAATCATAAATAAAACAAAAATATTTCTTGGTCGGATTGGTAAAATCATCTTCGAGATCTTCAAAAATATTCTACACGTAAGTTCAATGTAGACTCTATGTCTATGGGCTGTGTTTTTATAATCTGTGAGAGTTTGAGCGGTATAAACCGCCTGATTTTTGGTGCTAGTCTACAATATTTAGCTCTAATAATACTATTACTTGGACCTAGATAATGTTCTCCTTCTCCCGCTTGATGCCACTGCTGCGCCGCTTGACGTTCTGGATCTTCATCATCTTGTTCTCATCGGCGCACTTGGTGGTGATGGCATTGCGCACCTCCTTTTCGCTGGCATTGCACTTGTGCGTCACCGCAAAGATGATGTCCTGGATCTTCTGCGGGTCGAGCATACGCTTCAGTGGCTTGTCCTGGTCCTTGAAGGCAGGCGATGGCTTCCCCGTCATCGAATGGGTGGCCAGGGTTTCCCTGTCGAAGATGGACACCAATAGTTTCCGGGTGGCCAACGAGGAAACCGACCAGTTGATGTTCTCAAAGACACTGGCTGGCACACAGGTGTTATTGGGGCCAATGGACACCATCACGTTGTCCATGGTTTGTTGCTGATTCTTGCTGAGATCGCTGAGACTGCCGTTGCGGATTTTGACTTGGGATTTGGCCGGAAGTTTGATGTTCTGCCGCTGGACATCTTCGGTTAACTGAATCTCCTGCAATTTGCGGCGTTTGATGAAGTGAACGGGAGTGCCGGAGGATTCTTCATCCTCCATTTTAATGCCACCGCTGATTCTGTACTGCTGATGATGATTCTGCTGCGGCTGCTGATTCTCATCGCCCAGGCAAATCTCCAGGCGATCCGAGTCCGCCGAGGTACTCAGGCTGTTTAGACTCTCCGCCGCCAGTCGAATCTCAATGGCATCCGCATCATCGGGTGCCGAGATGATCTTATAATCCACAATCTGGGTATTCTGAACGGGAGCACATATCACCGAACTGGGAGGAGTCAGGATCTGATGGCTCTGGACGGTAGGCGGGGTGGGTGGTCCTCTGTCCGCCAGCAAGGACGATGCCTGCTGCATCCTGGCGGAAGTGGCATGAATCTGGGAGAGCAAGTCGGTGTGCTGCTGCAGCTTGGCCTCCAAGTAGCGAACCTTGTCTCGCAGCGCCCGGTTCTCAGCCTCCACCTGGGGATCCGGCGTAGAGATGCTGCGGAGCAGCTCGAAGTCCTCGCTAGAAGTCTGTGACCAGGCATTAAGCACCAAAGGCCTGCTCCTCTGGAACTGGGAATCCTCGCAAGGATTGGCGTTGACTATGCGCTGATATTGCTGGAATTTCAAGGGGCAAACGCATAAGCTACATGTTGATGGTCGGCTCCTTGGCGCTACTCACGTTGTCCATGTTGAATCCTCAAAGGATCTGCGTCAACTGAAAATTGGCGGCACAATGCGAAAAGCGGTTGCATTCCAGGGGTGGTTTTTCGTTTTCTACCGATTGCTTTGCCTTTCCTTTCCAATTCCCCGCGAGGCAAAACAATGGTTTCCAATCACACGGACGCTACCTGCACGCACACATGGACGCCAAAACTGCATGCATGTGCAGGGAAGAGAGCGCCTGTGTGAGTGCGCTGATCTGTCACTCTCTCTTTGTTTCTCACAGGCTTTCCAGGTAGGCAATATCCTGTTCGCTTCCAGGTTCCTTGTTCCAGGAGAGAGCACCACTCTATTTCCCAACTAGTCCAGCTGTCCTTCTTTCTTTCCCACTTTTCGCATGGGTTTTGCGCGGGAAGCAAAGTTGTTGTTGTGGGCATGCCGTGACAGGGTTGTCGAGCAGCACTTAAAACTTCAACACTTAAACTATCGACTGGGCTCACGAAGTTTTTTAATAACCTTACCAGCTTTTTAATAAAACACGGCAGCATTTAAATTAATCCGGCTTTTGCTAAGTGGTTTAGCTTTCGAGGTATACTGCCGAACATGATAGCAAATACCGCATTGATTGATAAATGTGCGTTTTTCCAAAAATGTAAAAATTTACCCACTATCCAATGCATATATTTAAAGTTTACCAAAAATCTCTGATATGGCAGTCCTTAATTCAATCTAATTAGTTAGAGAGTTACATTTTGTATTAGATTTAAAATGTTTAAATATAAGCAGTTATGTTAAAAAAATACAATTAAAAAAGCCTGACTAATGGCTAAATTCCTTTCAGATTTTGCAATGCATTTTGTATTTTAGTGAAGATCTGGTAATAAGAGAACAAGACTATAGGTAATAGAACAATATAAGAATTCTTTCTTTAATTCCCAGAACCCAAGAAGACAATAGTCGGGTTTGTAAGTAACCGGTTTTCAGGACTCGGACTGCATGTAATCCATTGGAATTTAAATGTATTGGGAACTCCTCGTACACGCACGATCCTTTTGGAATGGAACTCCTCACTCATATACCTCTGATCGGAAAACACACCCCTAGATTCCGATTTGGTAAGGGTACCTTTTCAAGGGTAGTCTACTGGAATTCCGTCAGGTAGGTCGTCCATTGTAATGCATTTTGAATGTGCAGAAAATATGTTCTTGTAGCGTACGTGTTCTTCAATAATTTCTTATTTTTTAAAAGGGTTTTTCAAACGCAATTTAGGGTCCGATCGATGATAATTCTCCAATATGATGAAAGAATGAAACTATTCATGGATATCAAACGAAAGTCTAGAATTCTTTTGACTCGGAGTCAGGAATTTATCAAAGATCACTGAAAGATTCGGTATTCGTAAAAGCCAGACAACTTTATAAGTATAAATATGAACCTTCTTTTTGATATCACTGGACTGGTGTTTTGTATCAAGAATTAAAACAAATCATAACCTTTTTTTAAAACCATTTTTTGGGACAAAACAGCCTTCTTTAGAACTTAAACTTCTTAAACTCACTTCCAAAAATATGGTAATGATCTCGATTTGGTGACCTTGGCAGCCCTGCACCATCAGTACCTTCAGGTAGGACTGCCATCTGGCGCAAGGAATAATAACCGTTAATCCGGCCATAAAAACACGATTCCGAAAGAGATTTACCCAAGGAACTATTCGCAAAACTAACTAAGGAACCCCCTCACAGCTGCACTTTTTGCAACAGAATTTAACCTTTTTCCGCTACCTGTTGCCGAGGTCCGCGTGAAACAATGGCCGCCGGATTTCGCCCGTACGACCCGGACTGCTCCTCTAACCTTACAAATAGCGAGGCTCCGGGAATTAGCATGTCAGTCGTTCAGAGAACGGAGCCGCTGTACTTTCATCCGCAGACTGCGATCCTGCCCACCGTCCAGTACTCCCATCCGTATCACCACTATCTGAGTCAATTTGCCCCGACCTTTGTGCCCTACTACTACCGCCTGCTCTCGCGGCCCATAATGAAGCAGGAGGAGATGGACATCGAGAACTACATCAACTACGAGGTGGCCTCCCAACAGAACATGATGCGCCAGAGGACCATGAAGCCCCTGGGTCAGCTGCAGATCCAAATGCCGCCGCCCATAAAGGTTAACCACCTGGTGAAGCCAGTTCCAGTGAAGCCAGTCCCTGTCCGCCGCAGCTCGCCACCCAAACGTCGCATCATCAATGCTCAGCTGGTGGCCATAGCCACCCCATCCGGGGGCATCAAGAACATAGAACCCAAGGCGGAGCCCCTGCCTCCAGTGGAGGAGTCCTTCAAGCAACAGGTGGCCAAAATCCAGAGAAGTCAGCACCACTATGACCAGCTCTTTGGCCGCCTCACCTCCATGCTGAAGACGCTGAATCAACGGTACGACAACGATGCCGAAGATGTGCCCGCCCCGCCGTCTAAGAGACCGCGCCACATGTCCACCAGCTCCTCGGAGTCGCATCTCCAGGACACCGCCTCCGAAAAGGACGAGAAGGACACCCTGGTCCAGTATCCGCAGCGTGTGCAAAAGGATGATGGTAGCGCCGTCTACGTGCTGGGTCCCAACGGCACTCAGATCACGGCCCATCAGTACGGCGAGGTCTTCTGGACGAACGCGCCGGTGGCCACGAGGTGCCTCCTCTGCGTGGTCTTCAGCAGCGATGAGTTGGCCACCCACACGCTGACCGGCAAGCCCTCTCCCGCTTTCTACGGCCGGGAAAGACCGCCAAAGCTTCAGCTGGACCAGCGCAAGGTGGACGACATTGTGGTGTGCGTTAGGAACCGGACGGGAGGCAAGGAGCGGGTGATCCGGGCCACCATAACCACCAAGTGCGCCGATACGGCGAAGAAGTACAAGCGACGGGCCAAGAAAGCCCAGAAGGTGACCATTAAGGAGGAATATTAGTGGCTAGATATAATCCAGCTATGATAGAACCTTAAAACTTTTAAACGACGCGCCAAAAAGGCGCAGAAAGGCATTGTAAATACTCATAATATATAGGTCCTGCTAAAAGTAGCTGTGTCGATTGTCATATGATCTAGCTGTGATTCAATAAACAAACAAAAGGAGTTAAGTACTTATGATTCCTTTAAGCGGAATAATAGGAAAAGGGCGTTGGAATATATTTAGGTACATTCTATCCAATTTCGAGAGGACTAAGATGGTTTACCTGAAAGCTTTTTCGAGTGCCAAGTTAACGAAATTGAATTTATTAACACCTTTGAGTGCTCTCTTCAATCGCATCCATTTGCACTTGCATTTTAAAAGTAACTATAAGCTATGCCACACTCTATTGCTTCTTCGCCTTGGGATCCCAGGCCTCCACTTTGTTGGGTGTTGTGGTGTAGGGGTAGTAGGCCTCTGTAAAAGAAGGTTTAACTTAAATAAGGGGTTCAGAGACTGCTTTAATATACGATTACCCTTGGTGCCGGACAGGTTCTCGCTGTGGTCCGCGATCCACTTGTGCTTGGGACGGCAGCCATCGCGAATGGGAGGCAGATCGGTCTAAAGGAAAAGAAAAGATTGGGGATATTATAAAATAATCCAGTAAGCGATTTGGTAAATCTCAATAAGTATGTATTTATAGTGGGTTCTTATAATTATCCTCTGAAGAGAAGAAATATCTTGACCAGGGCTATGTTTTGAGTTTTGATAGTCCCTCGTAAGGAACCCTAATGTTGTTCCTAACTAGATTTCTATATCCATTTTACCCACCTTGTAGTGCATCCAGCCGTACCACTCGGCGGGGATCATGGATCCATCGTAGTCCATGTTGACATGGGGGGCGAACTCGATCCAGCGGTTGCGGCCGTAGAAGTAGTAGGGGTTCTCGAAGTACTTGTTGCCGTACTTGTCGATGCCCACCAGAGTTCCGATCTTCAGATCATCGTTCCTGGAAAATAGTAAATAGTTATTTGGGGATTGGAGCAATCTTATATAAGACCGGGGCTCACCTATAGAGCTTTAGGTAGGCGTTCTTCAGGCCCCCGGCTTCCCGGACGATCTGGAACAGCTTGGTCAGCCGGTTGATGCCCAGAAACTTTGCCATGCTGCCGGTGAAACCCAAATTGTTATTAAACGTAAATAATTTCGATTTTCTTGCACTCACTTGAAACAAAAACAAAGTCAATGTGCAGTGTGACCATGGGTGTCTAAAAAACCCACATTAAAGCACTAACGCCACATTAAATACTTAAAGTCAATTAATGACGAATTCGAAAGAATGGGGCTGAACACCCCATATACATATGTTAAAATTATATTTCATTTGAAATTTTTAAACAATTTTATAATTTAAATGTAATTTCAAAAGACTGTGCATTACGTTATACGTAAAAGTAAATACAACGAATCAACATTTGGTGAGCTCCACTAGCCTAGCTGAACCAGCCCTTTTTGTTGAGCGAGTTCCACTTGGCTATGTTCACCAGAATGGAGGCCACACACTGGTCCTTGTCCCGATTCTGGCCGTAGTAGTCCACAAACTCGCCATCCGGATTGACCAGGTACATGATGATGGTGTGATCCACGATATAATCGTTGTCCTCATCCCGCGGTCCGGCGCTGAAGTACACCCGGAAGGCCTTGCACACTTTGCGGATCTGTTCGACGGTTCCGGTGAGTCCCAGGAGCTTGGGCGAGAACTCCTTCACGTATTTGGCCACCACCTCTTTGGAGTCACGTTCGGGGTCCACGGTAATGAAGATGGGCTGCACCGCCGGCGTCTGGGGGGACTTTTCTGTGCGGAATTAGGAGACATGTGTTAAGCCAGAACGAAAGGGCACTGCCGGCTTTACTTACCCACTTCATCCACCACGGCAGCCATCTTCTCCAGCTCATCGGGACAAATGTCCGGACAGTGGGTGAAGCCGAAGTAGATGAGCAGCCACTTGCCCAGGAAGTCCTCCGATTTGCGAACCGCTCCCTCGGAGTCCACCAGTTCCCACCGGCCGCCGATGGCCGCCTTTCCCAGTTGCCGCTGTCGCTCCTTTAGCCTCGCCTCGTCCTTCTCGCTCTTCACGTACAGCATGAAGCCCAGGCCGCCGGCTCCAAGGGCTCCAATGACGGCCAGACTTCTCCAGGAGATCGGGCCCTTGCCTTTGGTGGCATCTGCGGGGGCGGCAAAGTGACGCACGGCGGGCTGTTGTGCCCAGCGACGGCAGCTGCCCATCAAGCGTTGCAGGGAGCGGGACATCTTATGTCCTGGTTTCAGGAATTTTCAAGTTTTACGTAAATCTTCTGGAGAAATAAAAATCTCGCCGGTGCCCCTGCTGCTTCTTCTTCGTTTGCCAGTCACAGGGGATGATTTGCCAAAATGCTGGTATTTATAACGCGGTATATTTAAAAGGTTTGGTATATTTTGGTATTCCCAGAACGGTCTTTTTAGTTCCAACACGTGCTGATAGTTTTAGTTAAAATTATTAACTAAAAACACCGGAAAATGGCAACCTCGAAGCGCCAGCAGCCGCTGCTGTACATGGAGGAGTACCGGGTCAAACAGGATCCACAGGACTACGGACTGGCGGACGATGTGTTTTCCATTGATTCGTTCAAGGAGAATCTGCAAATAAGCATCGTAAAGTGGGTTTTGTTTTCTTAAAAATAATGATTTCTGGAGAGGATTAACGGGGCTGCTCTTGCAGGAACGATGAGGAGGGCCTGGAGTTCGATCTGATTGGTGTTTATCCGGCCATTGCCAATGCCTTCCGCCGACTGATGCTCAGCGATGTGCCCAGCATGGCCATCGAAAAGGTGTACATATACAACAACACTTCTATCATTCAGGACGAGGTGCTGGCCCATCGGATGGGCCTGCTGCCGCTGCGAGCTGATCCCCGGCTTTTTGCCTATCGCACGGAGGAGAGCACCGAGGCTGGCACCGAGCAGGATACCCTGGAATACGAGCTGAAGGTGAAGTGCACGCGGCGTCGCGATGCTGGCAAGGATCAGTCGAACTTCGATGACATCTACAAGAACCACAAGGTCTACTCGGGTCATCTGAAGTGGCTGCCGAAGGGAAAGCAGGCGCAGATCTACAGCGAGAGCGCGGTGAACTGCATCCACGACGACATACTGATTGCCCAACTCCGGCCGGGTCACGAGCTGGATCTGCGCCTCGTGGCGGTCAAGGGTCTCGGCCGGGATCACGCCAAGTTCTCGCCTGTGGCCACGGCAACTTATCGACTGCTGCCGCAAATCACGCTGAATCGCGAGGTTACCGGCAAGGATGCGTACCTCCTGCAGAGCTGCTTCTCGCCGGGAGTCATTGGCATCGATGAGAACGAGACCGCCTATGTGAAGGATGCTCGCTACGACACCTGCAGCCGGAACGTCTATCGCTATCCCCAGCTGAACGGTGCGGTGACCTTGGCCCGCGTCCGAGATCACTACATCTTCTCGATCGAGTCGGTGGGGGCACTGAAGCCCGATGTCATCTTCCTGGAGGCTGTCAAGGTGCTGAAGAAGAAGTGCCGGGCGCTTATAGACGAAATAGAGTCGGAATAGTAATTTATTTAGTTGTTAAAAAGATTATTCTATGTACATAAGACAACGTAAATTGATATAAAATCTAAGCCTAATGATTGCGTTTGAACTCCTTCTTGCGCTTGATCAGCTTCAGGCGGAACTCGGTGAGCACCACCTGCAGCCGCTCTTGGCACAGGAGCGCGTCCTCCAGTTCCATGTTGTTCAGCTGCAGGGCCAGGCTCTTGCCGAACAGGTCAAATTCGCTCAGCACGCCCTCCTCGGACAAGCCGTCATCTTGAAAGGAGTCGTGTATCTCCGGGTCGGTGTCCTTAAGGCCAATAAGCTCCTCCTCGTAGACCACCTCGTGTACTTCGTCATCCTCGCGCGGTTGCTCATCGACGAGCTCGTTTTCAACCACAAACTCCTGTTCCTCCTCCTGGTAGTGTCCCTGGTCGGTCCTCAGCAGATCATCCAGGATTGAGTCGTTGGAGCCAATTTCCTCATCCTCCTCCTCCGTCTCCATTTTCTCCATCTTTGGCTCGGCTTTGACCTTTGTGAGACCCTTCTTCCTAAACTTGGGAATGGGCTTGGGCTTCGGTTTGACTAGTGGTTTGTTTTTTTGATCGGGTGGAACAATAGAAGCCTCCAGATCCGGATCGTGCTCCCTCTTGCAGAGCTCACCCTTTACCATGTTCTGTGGGTTGAGAAGGGGAATAATTTAGTGGATTTGGAGTTATGGATATGCAGTTGTGGTATTGATATTGGATAAATTCCATTCAGTTTGGCGGAAAATTATGTGTATAAAAAAAGCATTCCCGATGTCATATACCAGGGTTTCCCAGAAATTGTATAGGGTTTGACATAGTTATAAGAAAACCTACCAAAAAATGTATCTGAAGAGTTAAGTTCAACGGTTTTTAAAGACTTTTCCGAAAGTGAAAATGTTACTATAAATATATACATATATGTATGTACTATGGTTAAGAAACCTTGAGGAGATAACTGTAGTTTTCGCGAAAAACAAACGATAAGATTTTCATTTCTGTGAAAATCCTGTTCGATCTTTTTGAAAAGTAGTGTTCGAAGTACGAAATACTAGATTATAGGGCGGACATCCCTATTGCTCAAGGATAATCCCGGCTGGTTCAAACTGCCGTGGCACTCGGAACTCACCTGGTGCTTGCGCGTGACCAGATGCTGCTTGATGGAGGCCAACCTGGCCAGGACATTGGTGTCGCAGATCCTGCAGTGCGCCGAGTAGCCGTCGTTGCTGGAGCCAAGCCAGCTGGAGAACGCCGGGTACTTTTCCCATTCGGTGCGATATCGTTGGTGGTACAGTCGCTTCACCTTCTTGTCCTCCTCTTGCTTAATGACCTTCATCATGGAGCCCTGCTTTCGGCGCTGCAGTTTGTCGGAGTTGCTCAAAAATACTTCTTTGAAACAAGAGCGCCAAAAAAACAGTCTTTAATAACTGCTCGCGGTAATTATTTTGGTATATTCTAAATATTTTGTCAAAAAATCTGAAAGTCAACGCAGTGTGACTGTAATTCGATAGGTTAGAATACCAAGAATTAGTGCAAGGGCTGCAGCCTGTGCAGTGGACAAGGCAAAACGGTCACATTAAGTGCTAAACGGCTCTGTTTGTATTAACAAACTAGTTTTACTAGTTGTCAAATCAAATGGTTTCCTTAATTTATCTTTTATTAATATACTGCATTATTATTTTGTACTTCTGTTAGAAAAACATCAAAAACATAATTTTTAATTTGAAAATGTGGGACCCGACTGGTTTGTGTCTCCAATCATAGAAAGACAACCCAAAATACGGTCATACTGAAATACGATGACTAAATAAATAGGCACGAAAAACTGAAAAAGCAGTAAATAATAAGTTTTCTCGAAATTTGAGACAACTTTGTCTTACCCCGGCATCATGGTCATTCCCAAGGAGATCCTGAGCGACTACAAGGAGCTGTACGAGAAGGCCAACCGCCTGGTGGAGGAGGAGAGTCGCAGTGATCCGGAAACGGATCCCTTTCGCTCCCACTACAAAGCCCGCGATGTGCTGATCGACTTAAAGGCCCAGCTGGAGGACCAGCTGGTCTCCGTCCAGGCCAGCGAGGACGATGGCGGCCAGGACGACAACTGCTACCGATCGCTGCTGGCCTTCGTCTGCCGGGATCTGGGCAGGATCTATATCTACACCGAGGAGCCGGCGGAGGGCGAGAAGCTACTCAATCGCTGCCTGGAACTAGTCACGCCGCTCAAGCAGCTGCCCGAGGGCATCATTCCCTACATTGGGGCCATCAACGAGCTGAGCATTGTGCTGGCCACCAAGGAGGAGTACAAAAAGGGCCTGGACATTCTCATCCAGGCGGAAACCAGTTACGAGGAGTTCAAGGCCAGTGGTTTGCAGCCCCTGGCCATTCAGGATATCTTTAATCCCCCCGAGGAGGGACAGGAATCAGCAGCGGAGGCGGCGGGACCCAAAGAGCTGGAATCTCTCTACACCCTCGTCTCTTTTTACATGGCCCAGATGTACGGCCATCTTGGGGAGCCGGAGAAGTCGGCGAAGTGCTGTCACCGCACCCTCCACCGCCAGTTGGAGTCCAAGACGTATGATGCCATCGATTTCGCCCTCAACACCGCCACCTTGTCGCAGTTCTACATCGGAGAAGAGCGCTTCCAGGAGGCGCGCCACCACCTGGCCGCCGCCACACTTATCATGGCCGAGTACGAGGTGCACATGCTGGAGCCCGAGATGAGCGAGAAGCAGCGCCAGGATGTGGCAGAGACCTTCAAGCATCGCTACGCCGATGTGGCTCGCTGTTGGGCCAAGTACGGATTGTATTTGATGCACACGTCCAAGCTGCGTCTGATGAGAGACGAGGATGACGAGGCCAAGAACCTGGAGAAGGTGATGCGCAACCTACGGATGGCCGACGCTCAGCAGTCCCGCTTTCCGGGTCTCGATCTCACCGCCTGCGAAAATCGAATCAGCTGCGAGTATTGCCTGACTTTCGACGATGCCAAGTTGGTGTTCCATTTCGTTAACGAGTGGCTGGACATAGCCAAGGACTATTACAAGGCCGAGAACGAGGCCACGGAGTACTCCAAAATCGTGCAGGACTACGCCGAGGCGTACGAGCACATTGCCTTCTTCGAGGAGAACCCCGAAAACCAGGCCAAGATGCAAAAGCGTCGTGCCAAGTATCTGGAGGATCTGCTGGATCTGCTCGACCCTATATTTTATATGAAAATCTGCCGGGAATGCTGGTATGGTGCCGGCACAGCCCATGCTGCAGTGCTGGATGTGCGCCTGGATATCATTCGGGCCACGAGCACTCCGTCACCGGAGGAAATCAAGAAGGTCAACCAGAGTTGCATGAAGGCCATCAAGCACTTCGAGAGCTATGTCAAATCCTATATGTCCAAGCCGCCCAGCGAGGATTGGCGTCCCAACATGGACGTGGAGGAGCAGCGCCACATGCTCTATGCCCACTTCCACATCGGCCGCCTCTACTACAAGCTGATCAGCGCCCATCCGCTCCAGCAGCTGGAGCATCTGGCCAATTGTCACGCCTATTACAAGAAGTTTGATGCCGGCTGTCAGCTGTACAAGGAGGCTGCGGAGCCGCTGCAGGGAGAGATTGGGGTGGTACGCGAAATGCTCCAGCTGCTGCCCCTCAAGATAAACACTGTCAAGGCGAGATTGGGTTAGAACATACCAGCCTCTATCTGACTTAACAATTTCCAAAAACAAAAGAGTTGCATTTGCCGAAAGCTTTATATTTATTCAAAATAAAACGCTAACGTTAAAAGAATATTTACTGTATTAAACGAGATTTGACTTTTCGTAGGCCCAAATGTTGTATGCTAAGTAACAAAATAGTGATTTTGATATGTAGTAGTCAAATAAAAAGTGGAAATGTCAATTTGACTTTATAAATTTAAAATTCCTTTCTGTGTGTTAAGGGGGAATTTTAAATTTCCATGTGGCTATTTTATTTAGCCTTTTTTATTTTCCAAGCTAAACTTACTAAACGTCGGCTTGCCATTCACATGCGAACAGCTGTTTTTTCCAAACAGGAAGAGGAAGAGCGCCGAGAGAACTTGTTGGCCTGGCCAAAATCAGGGAAAATATAGTTTAATTGCCGAATTCTAGACTGCCACCATAGTTTTTAGTCAATAACAAAGATACACTACTAGTTGGTTCCTCGAAAAATGGCCCACGCCACACCGCAGGTGAGTAAATGAAAAGAAAATACAAAAGCAACTGACAGCGCGCCGCGTTTCTGTGACGCAATAGCTGCGTTAACTTTCGTAAAGCCCATGGAATAACAAATCGTTTTGGTGCTCCGACAGGGCGTCAAGCTACTCAACGGATGGAAGCGTCCGGGTCGCTTTGACAAGGGTCTGGGCGCCCAGCTGCCCGAGGCGTACCGCAAGTTTTGGCGCGAGTGGAAGCTGACGACCCCAGCGGCTGTCCACTACATCCCCAAGGAGCGCGAATGGGAACGCGACGAGGTGACCCATGCCATCAAGCCGGTGCAGAACATCCCACTGCCGCTGATCGACACCCCCGAATCCCACCAGGGCATCTGGGGCGGAGAGGCGGTGATCAAGGGTTTCCAGAAGCGCCAGCAGACCAAGCGTCGCGTCCCCCACTTCTGGGTGCCCAATCTGCGACGTTCGGTGGTGCACAGCCATGTGCTGGACTCCTACATGTCCGTCGTGGTGACGGAGCGCACGCTGGAGCAGATCCACGAATGCCATGGCTTCGATCACTACCTCCTCAAGAATCGTGCCTGCGATCTGCGCTCCGCTCTGGCCCTGAAACTCAAGCGTGAGGTGCTGCAGGCCCTGCAGAAAGGCGTTCCCGCCCTGGCCGACGAGCCCGAGCGCCAGCAAGAGGTACTCAAGGAGTACAGCCGCTATTTGGCGCCCTATACGCCCGAGGAAATCGACTGGTACGGCCATACCTACCTGGAGGCCATACGCAAGCTGCAGAAGCAACTGCTCGAGGCGGAAAAGGTGCTGCCGCACAAGCTGGAGTTCCGCAGCAAGCTGATCGAACAGCTGCGCCAGGCTGGGATCAGCGAGGCGGGAAAGCTTGAGAAGCCGGAAGCACTGGCGGGATCTTCAGCCGAGCACAAGGATTCGGACATCGAGGCGCTGACAAAGCTGTAAGACATTTTTTCCTTTGTATACATGCATTTTCTAATCACTGATTTCTTGCAGGGAATCCTCGCCCTCCTCCAGTTGGCTGTCTAAGATCAATCCTTTCGGCAAGAAAGAAACCTAGACCAGTTATCCTCGTTTGTTTTTGATTTATGTGTTTAGCCTCGAAAGAATAAACATAGTTTCGGAAACAATTCGTTATAATTCGATCGATTCAAAGCTTGTGGTTTAAACGTATTTATTGCAAATATTCGTTAGATTTGGTAAAGTGTATAAAAACATTTAGAATCACACACAGAACGTGAACGTACGCGACAAGTAGAAAAAGGAATGATTGCAAATCCCCAAGAGAATACAGAAATACATGCACAGCGGTGACAAATCAAATACAGTGATCACTATTCGCGCTTAGGACTATGGTTAGTGGATTGCTCCGCGAGCGGGCAGAGAGCTTTGTGCCGTATCAACTCCCAATGCGGGCATCCAGGCCCTAGGCAATGGGGTTCTTCCTCATCAACTCGATGTCGGCCTTCATCATGTCGCTGACCAGCTCCACGAAGCTGACTTTGGGCGTCCAGTTGAGCTCCCGCTTGGCCTTGGAGGCGTCGCCCTGCAGCAGGTCCACCTCCGTGGGCCGGAAGTACTTCTTATTGATGCGGACGCGCACTATGCCCGTGCCGCTCTCCACGCCCACCTCGTTCACACCCTCGCCCTGCCACGTTATCTCGCGATCGATGTGCTTGAACGCGGCTTCCACGAACTCGCGCACACTGTGCGTTTCTCCCGTGGCAATGACGTAGTCGGAGGGAGAGTCGCGCTGCAGCATCATCCACATGGCCTCCACGTAATCGCTGGCGTGTCCCCAGTCGCGTTTCGAGTCCAGATTGCCCAGCTCGAAGTACTCCATTTGCTTGTGATAGATCTTGGCCACGCTGCGGGTGATTTTCCTGGTCACAAAGTTCTCGCCACGTCGTGGGCTCTCGTGGTTGAACAGGATGCCATTGCAAGCGTACATGTTGTAGGCCTCGCGGTAGTTGATGACGATCCAGAAGCCGTACATCTTGGCGCAGGCTGAAGGAGAATGATAACATTAAGTTTTATAACCAAAGGGATTTAGATAGCTGCCTTACCATATGGCGACCTGGGATAGAAGGGTGTCTGTTCGTTCTGTGGCGTCTCCACCACTTTCCCATACAGCTCCGAAGTGGAGGCTTGGTAGAACTTCACCGTCTTTTCCATGCCACAAGTGCGAATGGCGTCCAGGATGCGCAACGTACCCACGGCATCCACCTCGGCCGTGTATTCGCTAAGGTCGAAGGAGACCTTGACATGGGATTGCGCCGCCAGATTGTAGATCTCCGTGGGCTTGACCATATTGATGATCTTCACCAGGCTGCTGCTGTCCGTCATGTCGCCGTAGTGCAGCTTCATTCGGCCGCCCTTGTGCGCCTTGGGATCGGCATAAAGATGCTCGATGCGTGTGGTATTGAAGGTGCTGGCCCGCCGGATGATGCCGTGCACCGCGTAGTCCTTCTTCAGCAGGAACTCGGCCAAATAGGAGCCATCCTAGGGGAGAGGCGATGAGTAATAGTACACGTCAGCGTATCAGCGCATGGGCTTGGAGGGATGCCCCTGAAACCGCAGTGACTAATCCATCATTTACACACCTGCCCTGTTATGCCTGTTATCAGTGCCACTTTATCACGGGAATCGCCTCCGGCGCCGGTCGCCGTTCCATTTTGGTCCTTGCTGCCGTTGCTGCTGCTCTCGGGACGTGGCTTTTTGCTATCCGGAGCCCCATCGGAGGACGACATGGTTGGGTATGCGGTTTTTTAATAAATACTTATTCTAGTTCCTATTTTCACGTCGCCGCAGACCGGAGAGTAAACAACTTTTATTTTCAGCGCACAGGTAGAGGTGGAGGAATAATCGATTTGTCATCGAGACATCGATATCTTTGTAAATGTAAGCGACAGTGGGGCAAATTGTGTAAACAAATTTTAACAGGTTAAATAGTTTATGTTTTAATAAAATATAGTTTTTTATGGAATTAATGTAATATATAATATAAATAATAATATAAATGTTTAAAGTTGTAAGGAAATTATTAAAAATTTTAATCCAACAAAACAAGCCTAGGAAAACTATTCAAAGTTTCCTATTGGTCTCCAACACTTTCAGCTAACGCCTCACTGTGCGGCAGTGTTGCACAACGTGAAAACCCACGTACCGATTTTTACCGCATACCTTGTAGCGAAAGTCGGACGAAAATAAACGTTGGCACAACCACAACCACCTATCTTATCATTCCACCTCCACTCCCAAGACGATCTCGGTCCCATTCGCCACCGGGCAGCAATATCTTCTTCGGACTCCGAATCCGCGTTACGTGTGCGCAACCGTCGGCTTTCCATTTCATTCTTGGATCGACCGGCCAGCTTGATAACACCGGTGCATAGCGAATCGGATCCAGAGGGCACTTACTAATTAAGTACGACATCCACCAAGTGATAAAAGAGCCAACTAATAGCTGCACAAAAATGACGGATCTTATCAGGCAGGGAGCTCTTTTCCTGATGAGCGAAAAGTGCTATGATAACTACTTCCTGGAGCTGAACTTCCTGGACAGTGAGTGCTGGTAATCCGCATGGATTTCGTACCAATTAACTAGCAATTACGTTTCCCCCAGTTCCCTGCTTCAAGGCCTTGTTGAGCAAGTGCCTGGGACTGGCCATTATCGCCGGATCCGTGCTGGTCAAGGTGCCCCAGGTGCTGAAGATCCTCAACAGCAAGTCCGGCGAGGGCATCAACATAGTGGGCGTGGTGCTGGACCTGCTGGCCATCTCCTTCCACCTGTCCTACAACTTTATGAATGGCTATCCGTTCAGCGCCTGGGGCGACAGTACCTTCCTGGCCGTCCAGACCGTGGCCATCGCCGTCCTGGTTCTGTTCTTCAACGGGCGCAAGGCTCAGTCGGGACTCTTCCTCCTGGGCTATATCCTCTTGATGTACGTCCTTAACTCTGGTCTGACCCCTATGTCGGCCCTGTTCACCATCCAGAGCTGCAACATTCCCATCCTGCTGGTGGGCAAGTTGTCGCAGGCGTACACCAACTACCAGGCTGGATCCACTGGTCAGTTGTCTGCCGCCACGGTGATCATGATGTTCGCCGGCTCCGTGGCGCGCATCTTCACCTCCATCCAGGAGACGGGCGATGCCATGATCATCCTGACCTTCATTGCCTCGACCTTTGCCAACTCGGTCATCCTGGGCCAGTTGATCTACTACTGGAACAAGCCTGCTGGCGCCGTCAAGGATGCCAAGGCCAAGAAGCCCAAGAGCAAGAAGGATGATTAGGCAGTAGTTAAAGGCAGATTTGAACTCGAAACATAGGTTGCAACAACTTCTCGATATTGTAGAACAAATATGCAAGGTTTAAATAAATCAATTATTAGTTTATTTGCTTGTCCAGCTTTTCAAAGTGTTGCTGGAGCAGCGCCAAGGCGCGATAGCGATGGGAAATGGTGTTCTTTTCCGATTTGGGCAGTTCGGCGTATGTCTTATCGTAGCCCTTCGGCTGGAATACCGGATCCCTGCGATAAAAGAATACGATTTAATTAGCGAAAACCATTCTATCGGGCTGGTTGCGCAAGTTACTCACCATCCAAAGTCCCGCGGACCGCGAGGTTCTACGATTACGCCGTCTGTGATGCCCTTGAAGATTAAGGGCTCTGCATCCACGCCATCGCAGTAGCCAAAGGTGCAGATAGCCTGGGCGGACTTGTCCTCCCAGCCAGCCAGAAGGCGGTGCAATCCCTCCGGCTGCAGCTTCTCCAAGAACCACTTGATGTACGGACCGGGCAGTCCTTCGAGAGCATTGAAGCATAGGCTGGTGTCCTCCACCAGGACGGGACCATTCACCTGCCTGGCTGCCTCCTTGCACTTCTTGACTGCAATCTCATCGATGTCACCTGGGGATTGCTAGTTTTATAAGTACTTAGGTACTAAACCATAAAGTAGTATCCTACTCACCCTGCAACTCAGGAAGATCTATCTTCTTGGACACTATTGTGCGCGGAAAACTGGGGCCCAGGATGGCAACCAGTTCCTCCAGCTTCTTGGCGTTGCCGGTGACAAAGGTAATTGGTTTCGACATGGAGAACCAGACTCAATTGTCCTCCAATTTAAAAAATTAGTGACTATTTTTAAAGTGGTTCTAGACTGAAGCTGAAGCATGCGGGCGAAGTCAGCTGTTTTCTGTTTAGCTTGGGCGCCAAAACAAAAGCAGGGTGGTTATCACTCAAAAGTTGGTTTGAATTTGCCACAGAAGCGGGCAATAAAATAGTTATAATTTAGGATAGTGCACATCAAAATAAACAAGGAACCATACATTTTAATTAAGAGCCTTGACAGTAGCTAGTGGATTTTATTCAATACGTTTTAACTTAATTTAAAGACAATTTCAATTCATATGGAGTTTTATCTTTCTTTTTTGGAACGACAATGGGTTGCTTGGGATGACAAACTTGTGAATAAATAAAACATACACATGAAAACTTTTTCAGCTGGACAACATTCGACCCTGCGGCCTAGTCGTCCAGTGTGAGATGCAGATTGGCCGACGGATGCAGGCCGAGTTCCTTCAGGGAGCTGTCATTGTGCTCCGCCTCGAGGGACTTGCGCGGGAAGGCGCATATCAGCTTGTAGCCCTCCTGGGGGATGTGCTTGTGCGTTTGCCTGATGTACATCCTCAAGGTCTGCAGCTTGGTGTCCGATGGCCAGCGCAGCTGGACCATCTCTTCCTTGCCGGCCACATTAAACAGGCGCAGCCTTAGGGCAGTCAGTTCACTCTTGGCCTCGCCCAGGTGATTCTCGTAGGAAGCGGCCGCCACGCCCTTGAGCTCCTCGTCGTCGAACTCCTCAAGGCTTTCGTTATCGCTGGCTTCCTCGGGATTATCATCTTTTTTCGTGCCCCCACCGCCGGCTCCTCCGCCGTTCTCGTTTATGGAATTCTTGATTGCCAACTCTAGCTGCTCCTCCTCGGTAAGCTCCAGGACCTTGGCCCGCTTTTTGGGGGTGCCTTTGGAGCTGGCTGTCGAGGAGCAGGAGGCCTCCGGATCCGCATCCTCGTCATCATCGATGTATGTGGCCGAGCGCTTTGAGGTGCTGGGTGCATCCTCCTGGATAAAATCGCGGTGCTCCTTTAAAAACTTCCTCAAATCGGGTAGAATGTTCTCCAGCTTGGGCTCCACACTGCGCCACACTTCCTCGCCTGTACGCGGATCGATCACGCACAGGTAGGGCAGAGTGGCGCAGTGGTAGAAGGCCACGAAGCGGCGTCCCTCCGAGGTGTCGTTGTCCACCTGCCAGAAGGTGAACTGGCGACGAATGAGTTTCTTCAGCTCCTTATCTGACCAGACATCGCGATTTAAGGTCTGCGACTGGAAATTGTCGTCCTGCACGTTGACCAGCAGCCAGCGCTGCCGCTTGGTGGCGAACTCCCTGGCGGCAGTCAGTGATCCGGAGTAGAGTATGTCTGTGGGCGGGCGGAACAGGTCTCCGAGGCGGGATGTGCTGGTGGCCGTGCCTGTGGTGGACCGGCTGTTAAGTGCCATAGCCTGGCCGGCCACCACCATCTGGGCGGCTCGTCCGCGACGCAAACGATGGGCATTGGGATCGGCATAGACGCCGGTGGCCTGCAG
The DNA here is from genome assembly GCF_025231255.1 of Drosophila biarmipes. Classification (NCBI taxonomy): domain Eukaryota; kingdom Metazoa; phylum Arthropoda; class Insecta; order Diptera; family Drosophilidae; genus Drosophila; species Drosophila biarmipes. The sequence continues at coordinate 3,525,320 of NC_066612.1, read as the reverse complement.
CTGCTCCTCCATCAGGGCACCCTCGCGGGCAAAGTCCCGCAGAGGATAGACCTTGACGCGCTGCGAAACGCGCGATAACCGGCTGCTGCTCCCGGACGCAAAGAAGTTGTCGTCCTCGGGCAGGATCAGTTGCTCCCGCACCGGAGCAATGGGCGCCCTCACCTCGTCCTCGTCGTCCAGAATGGGCAGCGATCCGGAGGCAGCTCCGGAGCCCGCCGCCGACGAGGATGTGGATGCGGCCTGCTCGAAGAACAGGGCCACGGCAGCGGACACATCGTTTTCACAGGCTCCCAGATAGTGCCTGGCCTCCTCCGCCGTGCAGGCGGTCACCTCGACGACCTGCTCCACCAGCGCTTCCGGCGCCTCGCTACTGGACATGACTCTGCTCTGGAGGATTGCTGCTTGGAGCGCTTTTAAGATGCGAGGTCAGAAAAATGCGAGTAAACGGGCAAACAGAGCGATTTTCCAGGGACAGATAAATGCGTCCGCACAGCTGAGAAAATGAATGTAATCGATTACAGTCGATAACTCAATTTGGCGATAAATGTTTTAGGCAGTTTAAGCTGTGTTTTTGTTTTATATTTATTTATAATACCTTTAGCATATGTAATATAAGGAATAAGTTCACGATACAATGATATGTTAAGAAACAAATAATTTGGAAAACTTACAAAATCTTAGCTTACTTCGATGGAATATAAAACAGCTAGAATAAAGAAGATAATTAAGAGGTAAGAACACTTCCCATTGTTATTAATAATAATTAATAATAATTATTTTAATTATTTATATTTTGGTTGCCTTCTTAAATTGTTAATTGTGACGTCACTTGGGTCACCCTACTCACAGAAAGCTGCTCTCCAATTGCGGCTGGCCATCACTGCCTCCGCCAGTCGTTGTGCAACACTGGTCTGGTCAGCAAAGCAAAAAGGCAAAGGCAGAAGCAGAAAGAGTTTGCGTCTCTTACGCGAAAATCAAGATAAGATTCGGACTCGAAGGGGTTCCAAAATATGACTAATCCGCGCCCGCTTGATCGGAAGTCATCAGCCCACCCACCCGCGACTATGTGAGCGCCGTGAACCGGAGCAAAGCCAGCAGCCAGCAGTTTCCAATCAGAATCGCGTCGAGTGCGATACAAGTGCAACAGAGAGAAAAATCGAGGGTGAATTTCGAGTTGCGGAAGACCCAGTGCCATTTGCGTGCAATAAATGTGTATCAATGATTTCTGAAGGAGCTATGTGGCGCGGCACCAGCTGAACTACTCAACCCGGCAGATACTCCCAGTGGCTGCTCACTTGTTTCCCTTTCTGTTTGTTGTTTATTGTTGCTGCCCGCTGCCCGCTGCTGACGTCGCAAGATGGTCTCGCTGATAAAGAACCAACTACTCAAGCACCTGTCCATGTAAGTTCGCCACCAAGCCACTAAGTCCACTCGGCGCCCAGCCAATCGAGTTACGAAACTTGATTAAAACAGCTTGCACGGTGCAGAGCTTGGACTCGGAATTGATTTTTCCCACTTTTCCGCATTCTGAGTGATTTCCTCCGTGCGCCGTGTGTGTGAGTGCTGCTCGCAGCCTCCCACCCACCCCAGGGCACCGTTAGTCGCTATTCCACCTGTGCACTGCCCGCTTTTATGCCCTTTTTATCGTCTACCGTTCCCGTGACCCCCCATGCTAATTCGCCCCACGCCCAGACCGCCCAGCCCGCCCCCTTCCTTTTTAAAGTAACAAGTGGATTGGCCTGGCCAATTCCAACCCACCCTTGCTGTTTCTTTTCCCTCCTCATCTGTTGTTTTTCTTTCGTTCTGGCGCCGCATCGTCGTCTGCGAAATCGAATTGCCATTCCCCTGAACTCGTTTTCCAGCATTTGCATGCAGAATTCAATTTTCCGCCTTGTCCTCGCCGCAATATGGTTTACTTATGACGGTTACCCGATATGACCCTGATGTAACCCGGAAAATAGGGGGTCTTTCGGGGCGGAGCAGCGAAGTCCCATGCTTACTTGCTTACCTGGGGCTCTAAACAAAGGTCTTCAAAAGGGGGATCCCCAATTGCCTACTATTCGGTTATTCGATTTGCATACAGAATAAAAAATTACTTCAACCAGGGAAGTTTATGATAATGATCAAAAATCCAGTCTTTTTTTATAACTCTCCATTAATTATTTTTAGATAACAAAAGCTTTAAACGCAAAATGTATTTATTTATTTATAAGCTTAGTGTTATAAGTACTAGATATATTTTATTTTTTGATTAGGACAAAATTGTATAGTTTTCCTTCTAATTCGCCATCTAATTGATATTATTTTCAATTAAAAGGAGTGTTTTTGGGAATATCAATCAATGTTGGATTTTCATATAAATAATTCTAAAGCTATTAACATTTTTAGCAAAGTAATACCAAGTAAACAGATAACCCAATAAAGATAAGCTCTATAGGGTTTATAACCATAGCAATAAGGTAATTAATTTCCTGCGAAATCTGCATAATAAAAGGGGAAAACATAATAAAATACACACATAAGCATGTATTTATAACTTCTAAATACTGAAAAGGTCAACTTGCTATAAGCACGGTTAATAAGCTTTGAAGTGCCCTTCCCAGGAAAGTAATAATAACGTTTTCATGGTAGGTTCCGAGCATTTATTTCTATATATTCGCCGCCCCCGCAAGAATTTAATATGTCAAGTCCTGCCACCTGCTTAAACAAAGGCACATTTACGCGTAAACACATTGCCATTGTCTTGGCCCCTCGGCGGATATATCTTTTGTGCCCCATTCGGCACTTTCCCTTCGCTTCTCGAGTTCCCTTCCACGCAATTAGGCTGCAAACAAGCCGAGTTTATAACATAACGCGGCCCAAATGTGTAAATGCAAAGCAAACTTGTTGCCCAAGTCCGGGGGTGAAAAGTTGGGGATAAAAGAAAGCTTTTTATAACCCCATAGAGGGGTTGCCTTTCCTTCAAGTTGAAAAGGTATGATCAGCATTTACAATCGCCAAGGGTTGGGGACGAAGTTGCTTTAGTGCTTGGGAAAAAGTTCTTAAGTAGCAAGTTGGGGAATTCCGCTCCCGTGGACTCTCGCCACTTTGACCCAATCAATGTCTTCATTTCGATTTCAATTATGCCCGGCCATTAGCGGGAAATGGGTCAATTGGGTGGCGAGCGTCTGGCGTCGACAGTTCCGAACGCCTTCTTGTGTATGTGCTTCCCAACCCCTTTCCACACTTGTAGCTCCTGACCCCCCATCATTTTCCAGAGTAAGAAATGCAATGTGACGTGTGCGATGAAGCTGATATAATTGCCGGGACAGCCTGGCGACCCAAGTTGTTTCTGCCTCAACTCTATTATCCCCACTCTAATTATAGCTACACGAAGAACCTCTCCTCGGACAAAATCAACCTGAGCACCTTCCGCGGCGAGGGCGAGCTCTCGAACCTGGAGCTGGACGAGCGGGTGCTCACCGAGCTGCTGGAGCTGCCCAGCTGGCTGCGCCTCACCTCCGCCTGGTGCAACCATGTCTCCTTCCGGATTAGCTGGACCAAGCTCAAGAGCGTGCCCATCACGCTGGTGAGTAATCCCGGGGATTGGGGTCAATTATTGAGGGAAATATATCATAATCCCCCGTACAGACCCTGGATGAGGTGCGCATCACCATCGAGACCTGCAATCCAACGACTCGGGATGCAGGCGGGGGATCGGGAGCAGGCTCTCCCACCGCTGCTGCCGCAGCCCTGCCGCAAGTGCCACAGGGGAAATACAGCTTCATTCACAAGGTGGTCGACGGCATCACCATTGTGGTCAACACGGTGAACGTGAACTTCGTGAGCGCCGCCTTCACCGCCTCTGTTCAGATGTCGCGCATCCGTGTGGAGTCCAAGACGCCGAAATGGGCGAACGCCGATCTCCGGCTGACGCGGCTCAAGGACGCCCAGAAGGGCATCATACTGATCTTCAAGGAGCTCTCCTGGCAGACGGTGCGCATCGAGGCGAGCTCCACGCAGGACAAGTCGCTGACCCCACTGCGCCTGCTGACCAACCACGCCAGGTGCCGCATCACCATCCGGAAACGGCTCTCCGACTGTTCGCTGCTCGCTTCCCGCCTGGTCCTCATCCTGGACGACCTGCTGTGGGTGCTTACGGACTCGCAGCTAAAGGCGGCTCTGCATTTTGTGGACTCCCTGTCCGGATTGATCAAGGCGGCCACTCATGCAACCCAGAAGACGAAGGCGGCTCGCAAAATGCAGGTCAGTAAATGGTTTTAAGATCACCTTGGAATGCTTATTGAAGTGTAATCCCCTCCAGACTCTGCCCGAGTACAAGGCCCAGGTGGAGCAGCAGCAGAATCGTCTCTCCGAATCCGCCCACACGACGAATGCGCAACGCATGTTCAACGCCTTCGATGTGCGGGAGACCTCGTATCATTTCTTTAGCCAGCGGATTGATCTCCATCTGTGCGACGACGAGGGAGACGGCCGCTCCAGCTACCCGGATCTGGACAAGGGCGGTGCCCTTCAGGTCTCGGTGACCGCCTTCCAGGTGGACTACTATCCCTATCACCTGGCCAAATCGGATCGCTCGCACTGGGCCAAGTACAAGGAGGCGTCGGTGGCACCCGCTCTGTGGCTCAAGGAATCCCTGAATGCCTTTCGCGAGGCCGTGCTTAATCTGAGTCAGCCCAATCGACCGGCCACCCATGCGCCGCTGGAACGGAGCACTCCCGCCTCGCCGATTATGCTCAGTGCCAGCATGCTGGGCTCACAGCATGGAACCGGTAGCTTCTCCAATGGCAGCAGTACGCCCACGGCAGCCGGATTGGCTGGCGGATCGGGAGGAGGATCCGTTGGTTCCGGCACTGCCTCCGTGAACAGTCAACTCTCCCAGGCAGCGCAGCAAAGGAGCACGCTGGAGAACCTGGCCAAGCTGATGAGCTCATGTGTGATCCTGCGTATCGAGGACTTCACCCTGTACAGGGTGACCACGTCGGGGAAAAAGGCCATGCCTAAGGAGTTTGTTTCGGGTATGGATTCAGCTTGAAATGGATTAGAATTCACAAACAAGCCACGCCCACATAACAGCCCACAAACACTAATTGTTATCAATAGGCCTTACTTTTATGAACTGATTTTGAGGAGAGTACCTTCCTTGTGGAAAACTGCTTCGTCAAAAACTTGTTAATCTTTAATGAAAATGTCTTATCTCACCTGATAACTCAGTTCGTAAAAGCGGGTCTTGAGCAACTCCAACTAATGTAACATTTTGGCCTCTCTTTCTCTCGTTGCTTTTAACTAACTCAACCATTCCATCACTCCATGAATCATCTAAAACGCTTTTGTTGTTGTACTGTTGTTATCGTTGCAATTGTAGCGCAACATAAAAGGAAGAGCAAATCCTCAGGTGAATATCACAAAGATTCCAACTCTGCTGATGTCATGTTGCATTTGAACTTAACTCTAGTTAACCGAAGTTATATATGGGAGTATTATTAAATATCCAAACCCTTTGCAGGTGACAAGGACCGGTATTCCTTTCCTGCCGAGATGCCCATCATACATGCGGAGTATACCTACTTCTACTATCCCGGGGACTTTGTCTTTCCATGTGAGTTTATTCTCTCTAAACCCTTATGTTATGATACTTATCTAAGTTTTGAACCCCTCAAACAGTGCCTCCTTCAAAAATCTTTGTGCATGTGAATCCCATTCAGGTTCACTTTGATCTCAGCTCAATCCTGTGGCTCAACTCCTTCGGCCTCAATCTGCACGAGAGCCTGCTCCGCACCAGCGTGGGATCCCAGAGCGCACTGCCGCGCGGCTCGATTGCCTCCAATGGCTCCAATGGCACACAGAAGGCAGCCGCCGTCAATGTTGACCAGGAGCCGAATCTGATGTACATGGATGTCAAGGTGGAAGCGATTATGCCGCGTGTCGTCATGGAGGCGGCGGTGGATGCGCCGAGTCAAAAGGATCGGCCCAAGACCATGCAGATTCAGGTGTCGCGCTTTGCGTTGACCAACATCCGGGAGATGGGCAGCTCAAGGGCGGATCTAGCCCAGGCGCTGCACTCCCTGCAGGAGGGCTCCCTGGTCTTTGGCTCTGGCTTTCCCTCCGTAGAGGGTGACATGTGCATCGTTACGGATCGCATTCTGTCGCACGTGGCCGCCTCGGATGTTAGCATGATGTCGCCCGGAACGCCGACGACGACGGCGGGTCAGCAACTGCCCCGATCCGCATCCACGCAGTACCTATCCCGTTATGTCATGTGGTTGGAGCCGCGGGATGTGTGGTGCATTAAGCTGGACCCGGTTTGGGTGGATTTCCTGGGCGCCCGCTCGCTGGGTCCCAACAAATCCATTCCGTTCGTGGACGCGGTCCCGATCACACTGTGGCTGCACTCCGGCTCCGGCCAGGCACAACTGGATGTGGGAAAGAGCGGCGGGAAGGCGGCCAGCATGGAGAGCATGGGCCTAGCCCCCCTGCCCACGCTGCCGCCGCTCCAGCCGTGCAATCCCTTCCTAAGCGATGAGGATGTGCGTCTAGCTGGCGTTACCACGGGAATCTCTCCGCCAGCTCCTGCTCCGGATCGCACGGCGGATATTCATGCCATTGCACACATCTCCAACCTAGTCAGCCTGCAGATCGATCACTATCAGCTGCTCTTCCTGCTGCGCCTCGCCGAGGAATTGAATGAGATGTCCACCTTCCTAAACCTGGACGCCGAGCGCATATTGCAAAAGGTAGAAGGATTGATTGGAGTAACGATTGTGATCATATTTAATCCAAAACCCCCTTTGTAATTCCCAGCAAAACGAACAAAAGTCTATCATTTTTGGGTGCGTTGTGCCGCAGATCGAGGTGACGCTCGTGATGCCATCGCCAACACCTGGTAAGGAATCAAGTGGTGGTGATGCTGAAAGTGTCGTACCCGATTCAGCTAGTTTGGGTGATGATTTACACATGAATAGTAAGAATTTATTTATCTTTTGTTGTCTCTTCTTCAACTCTCTTTAGTTTTATGGTTAAGTGACTCCTCACAAAACTAACCAAACTGCGATCTAACACACAATCTAGTTAATGTCTAACCCACACGTAGTTGTCACCGATATCGTGTTGTTCTTAGTCCTAACCCAGATACTACAAATCAATCCTCCCATCACTCAGATCACCAGACTAACTAGAATCCTGCTAGGAGCCAGTTTACTCATTCCGCTGTAATTGTCGCTTACGAATCGTACCTCAACTTTTACAATTGTTATGCGTTTAGGCTGGGCACCTAGGACCTTAGACACTCCATCTAGGTGATGTTCCTCCGAAGCCAATTGTAAATGGCTTTAATTTAAACATGAGTAAATACCCTTACTAAAGTCATGTTGCTTCCACTTGGCTTCGGATAAACACTCCTTATAAATATCTCGCATGTCTTTTTGTACTAAATTACTAAACCAATCAGCAATTCTAGTGCATATATAATATTGTAAACTGATCGTAAACCTCGAATTGTAATCAAAATCTTTAAATAAAACTGACAAATCCCAACCAGGCGGTAACATCACCTGGCCCACACCACCGCCATTGGACCAGCTGAAGAGCAATACCTTCGGCAGCGTAGAGACACCTTCCCCGGTGACCAATGACCCGCCTTTCGATAGTGGCATCCACATATCCAATCCCAATACGCATGGGTGAGTATATTTCCAGTGTAATGAAAGGTTTTTAGCTAACTGCCTTTCCTGTTGCAGCTACAACGTTCAGATACAAAGTACGCCCACGTTGGCCTCGTCCACGCCCAGCCAGGGATCTCGTCCGGACACAGGCATCTCCACGCAACCGCAGTCCCAAACGCAATCGATCTCGTCCGCCTCGAAGAGTGGCCGGAGTGCAGCTAATCGAACTGGTGGAGGCGACACCGTGCCCAGTCTTACCAAAGAGATCAACTCGGGACTGCTGTCCATGAAGAAGGGCTTCTCGAGCTTCATGACCTCCATTGACTCGGCCATTAAGTCGGGCACACCGAACGACGATGCCAGTGATACCTTCTCCATACAGAGCGACATAAGCTCCGATTCGGAGAACTTTGCCATTGTGATGGGCGATGACAAGACCATGGACTGCATGGATGTCATGTTCCGGCTGAATCCTTTTACCAACGACAACAACATGAAGGCCTCGCCGGTGGAGGTGGCCAGTGAGGTGTACGAGGAGCAGCCGAGCAGCTATAAAACCAACATGTCCTCGCCCTCGGAACCCTCGGAGGGCAGCACCTGGCGGCGACGCGATCTGGTGTCCATGGCCACCTTTAGGTTGCTTTAGTGATCGATGCTCTTGGAAAGTTTGTTATAAACTTGCATATCTATTCAAGGTTGACCACCGTGGAGCTGATTCGTCAGCAGGAGGGTCCTAAATCCTCGGTTCGCCTGCAGGTGGCTGCCGTTTCCTGTGACGAGTGTGGCGCCATTCCCTGGGATGAGTTGCAGGTACACTTTTCCTACGGTTTCCATTTGCTTTTGCTGGAATCTCTTTAGTTCCTTGTCCCTCAGTTGTTTTCTGTTTGATTTGTAAATATGAAAACAAACTTAATTCAATTGTTATTCTTTAGTTCCTCTAAAGACTTTGCTCAATTCAATGTTTTGCGCTTAACTTTCTGCATGTTTCGATATCTCTTATCTGAACATTTTCTTATATACGAATCACTGTTAAAGTTTCTATATTTTCCAATCTGTTGGGGAATCCCCCGAAGCGTTTATTCAAAGCAAATTTCTGTAAGATAACTTATCATATAATCATTTTCTCATTATATTTTCTCTCTTCTCTCTTAAAACAAATATTAAATATACTCCAAATCAATCTCAATGTGTGCTAATCGAAACCAAAAACAAATTCAAAACCAATTATTGTGCTCAACTCTCTATAATCAACATGAAACGAACACTTGTAAATTGATAAATGACAATCCCTACATGACACAACTCTCAACAACTACAACCAACAATCACCAACTACATCAACAACAACCGAACAACACTCCAACAAAAAATAGATCGCGCATCAAGCAAACAAGGTATAAAATGTACAAAATTGAAATTTTTTACTTAATTGCTTAAGATTATTACTATTATTTAACGCTTTGTATATACTATCGAAGTTATGATTTATTAACCTAATTTAATGGTTTTTGGTGCGACCTTTTTCCTTTCATTGTAGTGGACTTTTGGCTTGTTCGCAAACGCATTTTGGCGTTCTTGGCCTCTAGTTGAGTAGTTAATATATAGCTTGTCGAGGGTCGTTCATAGCTGGTAGCCACTGTGAACACCCCCCGGAATTACTTTGATCAAGCATTCTGCCTTTGTAGCAAGAGAGAGGCTCTTGCGGAACTCGTTTGGAAATGGTTACTCGTTCGAATGTTATTTTTGAGCATGTCGTGCCGGTTAGACGAAGCTATCTCCAAATACTTGCTAGATCCTCCCACACAATAAGTACATGTCTAGATCCCCCACCGGAATTCCATTTTGGTTTATAATTTCCTTGGTATTTGCTTTGTTGATGACTTATGATTTGCAACGAATTGGTTACTCCAGACATAGAAGTTTTTTTTTCAAAAAGCCCACACACTGCATAGGTAAATGCGGCCGAAAGAAGTACAGTAGAACCATAAGTACAGCACCACTGACCTAGAACATTGGCGTCGAATACCACCGACTAACTACTGTACTGGTTAAACTAACAAGATAACTAAAAACACCCGCTTCTTTAACAAAAAGGAACATTTCCCCATCTTTCCCATAACACCCATAACATCATAACACTGTCAAAATCACTCAAACCACATTGCACGGTGTGTTGCCTTAGCTTAGCATGTTGTTCTCTAGCTGTTTTCAAAAGTAGCTAATCATGATCACGGAATTATTTAAATTAAATTTAAAATGTATCATGATCTCTACCCCTTGACTCAGACCAAGTTTGGAGCGCGTTGCAAAGCCTGGAATCTGGCGCCATATAATCCAGAGGCTCCGCCTTGCATCCGTATGCGCTTGGACGAAACTTTGAATATGCCGAAGGAAATTGAGGGCATCATTGATCGCAAACGCATTCAGAGGTAAGCCTGTTTAATCTGTTTAATCAAAAGTTTAAAGAATCGATAAGAGTACTCTTTATCGTTTGATGATGGACCAACAAAGTTTAGATTCAATTCAAAAAGTTCACCATCCTTTTTGCCCACATTAAGTATACATTTTGATCAATATTTCTCTTTACATTTCAGCTGGATCACTCACCATGCCGAGATTCGTGTGAAAGACATCAACATGGACCTGTCCATGAGCACCGTGATTGGCCTGGGTGATCTCGCCGAGGATGAGGTCATCTCCCCGCCCATGCCTGTAACAGTAAGATATACTCTACAAATATGTCTCAATTACAGCTACTTAAGACCTGCTAATTTCTTAGGTAAACCTGGAGAATGTACGCATCAATTTGCTCGAGGACCGTCCACCCGTAAACATTACCTCACCGGGTCCAGTGCCCATAAATCTGTGCATAGGTCGCATGCGCCTGGAGCGTGATCAGAGTGGCCTGTTAACCATACAGCCCATAGGTGGGTTGTGGCTATAAACCAAATTTACGATCTGTATTTATATATCTTTTATATGGCAGATACCAACATGAGTGCCACGCAGCACCAGGCGCTGGGCTGTGCCTTGTTTGGAGCACCTCGTGAGCGGGATCGGGAGCTGCTGTCCATGCAGCTGGTGATGCAGCAGATGAAGCTGGACAACGACCAGCTGCGCAGGCAACTTGTGGACTCGAAGGTCAACACGGATAGCTATAGGTATAGGCTTAAATGTAAATTATTAAGGGAGTTACTAATCCTACTGGGTAATACTCAACAGGCAAAAGACCAAGCAGGAGTCGGATGTGCTGCGCTCCTATTTGAAGGCCGCCCAGGATGATATCAGCATACTGCTGGAGGAGAAGAAGGCCTTGCTGGACACCATACGTTCCTTGCAGGTAATTCTAATAGTGAAGAGCTCGTATTTGAAAGACCTTCTCACCGTTACACTATCTCTAACTCTGTTGATCGTAATGTTCACCCAAACTTTCTTGCTGTTGTTGTTGTGCGTAAAGTTGAAACACGTTAAGCTTAAGAACACCACAAATAATAATGCAAGGATTGAAGGTCAGTTAAAGCCCAGCACGCTTGAGCCTTGCCTGCACGCCCCCAACTTTGCACACGCGCTAATGCTTTTGTTTCCAATTTATCTCTCCATCTATGAGAAAACTAAGAGTATGCTCCCATTTCTTACAGGTTCAACTGACCTCATCGAATATGAGCCGCAAGAGTGATGGCAACAGGTAGCACAACTGCATGGACTGCATACAATGCTGCGGCGAGAACAACAATGCCTAGCACTAAGCTGCTCCCCAGCCAGTATGCCGTGTGGTCGGAAGACAGCCCAATAGCCCATGACGTCCTCAACATCATCGCCGTTCGATTTTGAGTTTAGCAGAAGACTGAGCCGTGCCCGAGAGCGGGCCCTTTTCACGTTGCCGTTCGTCATTCTACTTATACACCGGAGTATCTATATAACTCTAACTATACTTACCCATTGTTTTTATCGGTTTTAAGCTGCCACAAGCTTTTGCTATCGTTCCAAAGAATGCTTTATTTTTATTCGTACTTTTTGGAAGGACTTTGTGTTGACCTATTGCGTAGCCTTTTAGAAGCAGACTTTTAACTAACCACCATTGTTAATTATTTTACAAGAAGATAATCAAAGCGGAAGCTCGAACTATGTACAGTCGTGTCATTGATATTGCGCCTACTCAACACTTTGTATATTATACTAAATCCACGAGGATTGGATAGGACATATATAGTTGTGATTCATGATCATATCAAAAACCGAACTCTAGTAACTGTATGCATTGCTGTTGTAACCGTGCGCTAGCAAAACATTTGGCCAAATTTATTATATCGAACTTTATAGTATTCTCTCGGGTGGGATAGACCCGGCCCGAGGGCTATTGAAATTTGTATTCACGTTCTTATTGCATTCCAATCGACTCGATCATCATGTTTGCCACAACTACTAATCAAGCTAAATATACAATGCATTACAATAATCAAAAGTGTTATGGACATCCTACACGTACGCCTACTAGTAAACAAACTTAAATCAAATGTACCATGTTGAACGAATCAAAACTAAAACTCAAGTCGGTAGCGCAACGCGTATACAAATTTTAAATTACAATTTTTAACATTTCGAATTGTAAATGAACAAATGTTTGTATTTGTATTATAAAGATTAATATTAAACCAAAACGATTATCGATTGTTATACATTATACGAAAGTTTTCATCTGTAGCTAGGCGAAATAAACATAAAAAATTGAAGTCATTAAATATTACAAATATATTCAAATGTAAATGTTGGTGAAGTGTTTTATTTTGGTTTTCAGAACGATACATAAAAATATTCATAAAATTTTCCATGTTTTGAGATTTTTCAGGCCCTCAGTCTTATCAACAAATTCCAATGGTCCCAATTTATGTTGAATTTTCAGGGTCGTGATGATGATTCATAATTTGTTGAACTGGGATATTAGATATTTTTTGTTACTTCCCTAATCACATTAAAACAAGGGGTTTACTTTTATAAGAGTTTATTTTTATTGAAACTTTACGATCATAGCCAACTGCAGTTGCTGTTGTGCCTCATTCATAGAATTAATTACTTCTTAGAGCGCTTCTCGCCGCCTCGACCTCGGTCTCTATTCGTAGCAAACCCACTGCACATTCGTGGTACTTCTCCTGCTCTTTTCTTGCGATTACATATGTAAAGTTGCACTAAACTAAAAGATAAACCCTCGAAAAGTTGCACTTAAAAATTTCGATCTCTCCAGGCGATGTCTTGTTTATCTCACTTACAAGTTGTATACATATATATATTTCGAGTGTATTAATTTGCAAAAATATCTATTGGTATATAGTCTGGTTTAGAAGAACGCCTAAAATGCAGTTGGGATACACTGCACATGCACATGTGTATGTTAGTACGTCTTGAGAGTGGGGACTCCATCGAAATAGGCAATTCAAACGCAAAGTTTCTCAACAATCAAGCAACAAAGTGTTAATAGTAATGAACATTTAGGCTACAATTGTGATGACACTCGCCTCAAACAAATTTGCGTTAAATATTTGATTTAATTTCATGTAAAATGCTTACAAATTAATTGTACAATGTGAAACAAGGCCATTTATGTGTGTAAATGAAGCGGTAAAGCTGCTCGAAATTCTCGTTTTCTTTCGTTATGATCTACGATTAATGTTTTGCATTCTCCTCCGGCAACAGGCGCGTGCTTAATGACTTACGGATCAGCTTACTTATAGTATATATATATTTGTTGTTCTTTATTAAAAATGCTAGAAAACACAAAAATCGTTAGTTGTGGATTTTTACTTCATTTTTTATTTGATTTTTTCTTGTTTGTTTTTAGAGTAATCTTAGTTCTTCTTGTTGTTTTATACAAAAAATCAACAAAATAGTAAAACTAAAACTAAAGCAAAGAATTAATTTAAAAAGGTTTACACGAAATCTAAGAAAGTTGCGTAATCGAAATGATGATATTGATTTGAATCGAAAATAGCTGGAAAACTCATAAAAACTTGTAATTGCATTGCTGCGTCTAGATAATCGTTTACTTCTTAATCTCCCTCACTTTGATGTTTTTGTTTGTTTGTTTGTTGCTTCGTTCGTTAAAAACTTAAAGACACTTGGACAATGTTGGAAACTGCTACGAGTTGTTGGTTGATAAGTTCTCTTTGTTTGTTTTGGGTTTCTTTAAATTTGATTTACAATTATCGATTGATGTAGATTGCAATTATACAATTAATATGTAAACATTGCTAGATTTGTTATTTATTTAATGCCTGGATGAATATTGAACCATTCAAAATAATGCTTAGTAAATAAATAAACATGTTTTTGTTGTGGTTGTGGTTGTTTCTGTAGCTAGTGCGGGTTCTTTACTTGTCCTTGTCAGACTCGGCAGCGGCCACGGGCTTCTTGTTGCCAATGGGGATGGCCACTCGGATCCTGAAGGAAAAGTGGGATTAGTACGACATCCTTGAGGATTTTAGAGGGAGAGCTGGGCTTACTTGTCGGTGATCTCTGTCAATTTGCTGCGCACCAGGTCCAAGTAGGTGTCGATCGATTGCTTGTTGTTCTCGTAGACCTTGGGCAAGGTAAACAGCGAGACGAAGGCTAGACAAGCAGAGAGATATGAGTTATGGGTCCGCGGGGATTAGGTTATCTTCCACTCACCCAGGATGACCAGAGTCATGCCGTTGAACCAGGCACCCACGTAGGTGAAGACCCACAGGATGACGCCGAACTTGATCGAATCGATGATGTCCTCAACCAGGAACAGGCGCCTCAGCTCCGAGACGAAGCCGTTGATATGTGCCACAGCCACGCCGGCAATGTTCTGCACCTTGTCCTGCGACAGCGTCAGGTCCAGCTCCAGGTATTCCCTGATTTAAAACAGGTTTATTAGTTAAATGGCTTTTAAGATCTCTAATTAGTTATCAGCTCACTTGAAGGGGTGTCCCTCGTTTGTCTTTTGCACGGCCTGTGTGACCGATTTGTAGATTCTGAAGGCCACGGTGCCGAAGAGGGCCAGCAGCGACAAGTAGGCGAACACACTGATCACCGAGAAGCTGGAGATGGCCACCAGTGTGATCAGGCCGGCGCCGAAGACAATGCCGGACTTCTTCACATCGCGCCAGTAGATCAGGGATTCCACTGGAACGAAGAGCAAATGGTTCATTTAGTACCCGATTTTCAGGCATCAAGTTATATCTTTCGTTCCCCATTTATACCCCTCATAAACTGCGAAAAGAGATGCGATAGAGCGGACTGAAAATACGAAAATATACACACGCCAAGTCGCTGGCACGCACTTACATATACATCTTTTTGGGATGGCGGCACTTATGCAACCTATGAGATAAATAGATGAAATGGACTCGAGCAGCGCGGGCGCATCTGCTGGGCTGGCAATTACCACAGGCATTTGTTCAGAGCAGCATGCAGCTAATCTTTGCATTTTATTGAAGGCCCTAGCACCCCCTCCTCGTGGGTTTTCCTCCCCATTCACCACTCACACAATTCGCTCGACATTTCGGGTTTTTCCTGCGGATCGCTCGCCGTGCTACGTACGCCTTTCGTTGCCAAGTTCTAGACACTAGAGAAATATTATTTAGCGTCTGCTGGCCGGGGGCAGGCAGCACATATGAGAACACGGCTAGAGGAAGAGTTCAGATTTTCCGGACCCAGCCGGAAAACCAAAGAGAGCCAGTACTCTTCGTGCATGCTGAATGGGAAGAGAAGTGTGCTCGAGGGGCGAACGGAAATGGAAATGTTGGCAATCGATTGTCCAGCTCGTGCCGGAATGTATCTCTTGGATTCGGCCGGTGACGTAAACACCTCCGGCCTATCCGGCCAATCTCCTCGGCTTCTCACTCGCTTTCAGTGGACTCGAACGATAAGAAGTCACTGCCCCTCGCCGGCTGGGTTAACCCAATTAAGATACTAAACCAAACAGTAGTTCTATAAATAAATCTCGGGGCTTGAGTCCATTGGATTTGCTGGCTAATTGAGGGGTCATTAATGCGAACTGATTTATAGGTGTTCTCAGGTGGGAAACTGTTAGGACAAGTTCAGTAAGGTGCTGCTGTTGAGGAATGATATATGGGCCATACTGATAAGGGGTAATTATTTTATGGTACCTCGGGATTGGGCTATATAAACCAGGGCTATAAATAGTTATCCTATTAAAGGGTAGGTTGTTGCTTAAAGATTTTCAGATCTAAAATGCGTAAATTAACTTTGAATTGTTACATAAATTAGTCATAAGACTAGCATATAGTCAACAATGCCATCGGTACCACTCTCCAGAAGACACCTAAACAAACAAGAGATAGATTAGAGCAAAGCCCGCTGGGTAAACTAGTTTTGGAATGGTACACGGATTCACATTTGTCCCAAGTTGCCAGGCCAGGCACGATCCGAAGGGGTATTATGTAAATATGGGGAAATAAATTAGAAAGGAGACAATGGAGATGGGATGGCGGCGTCTGGCACCCTAAACTGGGTTAAAAACTCTCTCGCGGGAGAAAGTTTCCGCGGTATCAATTGAATCGAAGAGCTCGTCACAATTGCAGCTCGAATCCCGCCCAAGAGATTCGGCGGAGGAGGAGGAGGAACTGGTTTGGTTTGGTTCGCCTTGAAACCCGTTTTGGTCGAAAGTGAAGTGCATCGCCACCGGGACAGAGGAATACGAAGGCGTAGTAGTGGCAAATCGTTGCAGAAAGAAAATCAGAAACAGATAAGACCGACTGGGGCTGATAACACCCTTGGTACCTGCTAGGTCTACACTTGTCCAATCAAATTTGAAACTGCCAATGCAAGCGGGAATTATGATGATGAGCGAAATCGTTGTTTTTGCTGGTTGCCAGGGCCCACAGCTCACCACAACGTGGCAGAAAATGAATATACACCCGAAACTAGCACGCTCCAGAAAGGTGGAGCGAAAAAATTGGATGGTAAGACTGGACACGCTGGGGTTTCTTTTTGGCCACACGAATTTCGGCTAGATATTTCGGCCACGTTGATGATATTCTGCTGCTGACGTTGGCAGCAATCACTGCCGCTCGCCGTATGCTCCATAAATAAATCTTATTCCACGACCCCGCGAAGATAAGAAGCCCGTCAGCTCTGTTCGCGGGTCCAAGACCCCAAAGTGGACAACGTGGACCAGGTGATAAGGCCCCTGAGTTCTGCTCCCTCCTGGAGGGCACCTATAGCACTGGGTATTACCTGGTCCGCGCTCGGGAAGCGGCTGGAAGTTGCCGTTGGAATTGTTGCGTGAGTAGCGCTTGCTGCCGCCTGCCATTTTTGAAGTGTGTGTTTTATATTCGATTTAATGCCGTTAGCTTGGCGCCAAAATGTATGCAAGGCGGGTGGTGGTTTCGCGTGTCTGGGCTTAATTACTGCTCTAAAGTTAGTCAGTTGGCTGGTGGCTACACAAGCACGCACGACGATTCGGCCGACCGTCTGACTCGAGCGCAGCAAAAGAACTGGAAGAAGTTTGAGCACAAATTAAACCAACAAGCCTCCAATTTGCCCTCGCATATGGGGAACTCGATGGAACGACTGCTTGCTGGGGGAGAGCGAGCGGGACGGCGAGTGGCGGAATGGGGGTGCTGGCGGGTGCGAAGGAGAAGGAAGAGGGCGCGAGAGTGGCGGCAAACAAGTTTTATGGATTGAAAAGCAGTGGGAGCCACGCCAAGCAGTGCACAGTGGGCGAGCTATCAATCGAATCAATTAATCATCAAAGCCTTGTTTTAATGAATCTAATCACCACCATTGATGTGAGCCACTTCCCGTTTACAAGCCAGAACCCTAAATGTATAGGAAATTGTTGAAAAAATAAGAACCAGAATTTATTTTAATAAGTAAATAGATTTATAGTTAAGAAATACAGTTAATCAAATAAAACCGTATGATTCCTTTATAAAAGTAATCTATTGCAATAACTTCTTTGGGGTTATCCGACTATACTTACATTGTAAGCAATTAAAAACTTGAAAAATTCCTACCTTAAGTAGTCATTGCTTATCTCACCAACACAGCCCACTGTGCGGCGGGAGAGCTCCATTGGAGAGTGGAGAGAGCAGTGCGTCGCGTCGACGATCCGCATTGAAAGTAAAAGATAACGCGCAATAACAACAACAAATGCGGCACAGTGGGGAGGGGGCGTTGGACACTACGTACAGATGTCAGCAAACGTGTCAGCCCCAACCACGAACCTGGATTCGCGACTCGGCCCTCAGAGCCGAAGATTGGAGATTGGTGACGTAGTGGGTGGGGTTTTGCGGTTGAATCATGGACCCGAAGCGTGACCAACAATGGCGAAATGCGGGAGGTGCTAGCAGACACCAAGGGTTTTGCTGCTGCTTAAATCAATAAATTAAATCTGCACTCGAACCGCTGGAGATTGGCACTGCTTGTCCAGGCTAGGTTCAAGGGACTGCTTGCGGCAGTTTGACAGTCACTGCCATTTTCCAGGCCCCGCTTAGTTGAAAACGCAATAAGCCGGAAAACTGCGTTTTGGCGAAATGCGAGAAAGCGTTTATAGCGTGACATCATCGGCAAACACTCCAATCCAACCCCAATCCCCTGTCACGCTTTTGCGTTGCTTTTCCTTTTTGGCGCGTTCGAATGAGTAAGCTCCGCTTCAAGTGATATCATGGCGATGTTCGCCGCTGACATAATTCCCAAATGTTCGCCGAGCAGCAAATAATTGTGTGCACCTGACATTGTCAGAAATGCAGAACCCTGAATTGCATAAGGCCACCGTGTTATTAAACAATTAAATGCAATGCTGCCAGAAAAGAGAGAAAAGAATAAAACATTCCCGCACAACATTCGTGGCATCTCGGTTTTTAGTATAAATATCTGCTACATTTCGTTTTCGAGAATTCCTGTCATCACATATAGTTTCACCGTGACTCGGGCAAAAATCCACTCACGCACCCACACCCCATTGAGACGCCAAGAAAGTTCCACGAGTGACAAATCACTCGAGACTCTGGCTTATCAGCAAGAATTTCCAGGGGGAAGTGCCGATAGGAGTGCGAAATTGGTACCCCTTCCAGATTAGAAATAGTTTAAAGGCAACAAAATCAATCACAACTCGCGTTTTTTATTTGGTGACAAAGCTTTTTATAGCGAGTATCTGAAATGAAGCGGCAAGAATGGGTTATCCCTATCTAATCAATGTACTCAAGAAGGAGACTTATCGGCCTGCCAGGCCCTACAACTTTTTCCACTTTTCCTCTAGTTCTCAACACCAAAAAGAATATTTATAAATAAATTACAGCTGCAATTAGAAGGAACTCGCAGAGAGTGAGACGAAGAGAGTGGCAGAAAGAGCGCGGGGAAATAAAAGAAATTTCCCCAAGGGAAATTCTTGCTTTCAGCTGGCCATGCGGTCGGCCCTCATAGTTCGTACTCCCCGAATTGCCCATAAGTACCACCTGATTCTACTTACGCGACTCGCGGTTCAGGGGCAGGTCTTTCAGCTCGCCCAGCGCCTGCAGCAGGCCCTGCAGTGTCTCCAGACCAGCAGCCATCGTGGGGCGTGTGTTTGGGCTGACTAAGTGCGCGCGGTTCTATGCTATCTCTAAAGCTTTCGCTGCAAGAGAGGACCAAGAGGAAAGTTGGCGAAAGTTCTTTCGGCTGCTGTTCGCGGTTCGCGGTTCACGGATCGAGGAAATGCGAGTAATGCAACCGCGGGCATTAACACTAACCGCTGGCGTAGAACTGAGCGATCGCGAGCCAGCCCGACGGCAGCCGACCTAGACGACAAGATATAGAATAGAACACGACCGAGTTCCTCGCACTCGGGGCGGCTGGCGGCACTGATATGGAAAGTGCCAGCCGACGGGCCAGATAATGGGATAGGATTAAAATTATTAAATTATTTCATTCACTGCTGGTTTATTGGCTTTAGAACGATAGCCGCAGGGCTAGGTGCACGTCTTGATATTGAGTATGGTACAGGGATCGCTGGCTAGGGGAAATTACTTCACTTTACTACAAATCTCTCAGGTGATTTCAAATCTCTTTTGAAAACTCCTAAAAGTAGGCAATGATTTTTGAGATTTTGCTTATGGAATGTTTATAGAATATCATATCGCCTGGAATTTCTCACTTTCTAGCGACCACTGTATCCACATTTACACACACCGCCAGCGCTAGGGCACCTATCCAAGTTATATAATTAGAAAAGTATCCGCACAGAAAAACACGAGAAATTCCGCGATTTCTGGGGTCGGGGGAATCGGAATGCCGCGACGACAATGACAGAGTCGCGGATCCGTGTTTTCTGTCAGCTGCAAGAGCAGGTCATCCGCGCGGTTCAACAGCTGACTCAACCCGTATCTGTGGCGCCCGCGAGGAGGAGGCGGAGGCACTGCAGCGAGTGCCACTTAGCACCACACGGACACGCCAGGTGCGGAGGGAAGGGAAGGAACCTTTACCAATCTCGTTTTCGTGGTCGCGTTCTCGTTTCTCGATCTCGATCTCGATCCCGTCTCTGGGGCAATGTGACGTTGTCAAAGTCCGTACACCAACTAAACTACAATTAATTTCAGATGCGCTCAGCTCGTCGCAGGGCGAAGCGAGCACACTCGCACACACTATACAAACACACACGCGTTCTGAAACACTCGTACACACGCAGGTACCCAACTCAGGAACACAGTGGCGGACAACGAAATAGGCCTTCGTTTCATTACATGCGATTTAAAAAAATTGTTTTACAAAATTGGTTTTACAAAAATTGATGATCATCAATATTCTGCAAAATTCTTGCTGTTTGTATAATCTTAACACATAAAATGTATATTTTATTATTTAAAATTTATTTTTTTCCAATCTTGGTATTTGTTTTTTAGTCCTAAGATATTGGTCATGAAAATTCTGCAAATTTCTTATACTTTTGGTAACTCTTTTTAATCCAACTTTTGGTGGAATTTCTGTTTAGCTTGAGATTAAAATTCCTGCCCCACATATTTATTAGAAAACAAATTGTTATTGGTAAACAGTAAAACAGTAAGGACCTTCGAGTACGATATATGGACTATAGATATGAACTAAAACAAACGCCTTTAGGTATGCAACGTATATATACCTCTCTTAGGCATGCTAGTTGATCAAGGAAACACTTTATCTTGGAAATTTATTCCCAAATTTGGGGGTCACTATTGTCAGGACCCTTGCTGTTCGCAAAAAAGGGAAAACGAAAGGGCCCCTCCACCTCTCATGGCCAATTTCCTATAGAATACCCCGAGAGAATCATTCGGAGAAAGAGAGTCTGCCCGTAAAGAGAGGGGGTGGTTCAATGTTCAAGCAGCACGCATTTGTAGCCGTTAATGTAGTTGTCGCCTGCCAACAAACACACATGTGGGAAAATGCAAAAAAAAGTAGGTACCCCAATGCTCTTCTCCCGAACACGTCTTTGCACGCAGCGGAGCGGGAACAGGTAAAAGAGTCGCAGAGAGCGAGGGTCCAGGCGTGAAAAGTGAGAGCAAGCAAGGAAGCTGATCCGAAACGGTACAACCGATCAGGTACACGAAAAAGGGCACCTAAGGTCCTGAGCAAACTGGTTTGGGTTTTAAGGGTACAGCAAAGAGGTCTAAACTGCGAAGCAGATTTAAGAGACTTATTCAGAGCCCAAAGGTGATAAAATGTTTTATACAGGTTTACACAATAAAATGGAAATTTTAGAGATACATAACGACTAAGAAGATCAAACAGTTTTTACAAATCATAAAGAGAATCTAGTCTATGAAAAGAAAACCATCATTTTCTTTTAATTAATTTTTCGAAATGGTTTTAGCATTTCGAGTCTCCACTGTTGTAGTATGTTGTCGCTCCTTAGATCAACTGCTTGACCGCCCAGTGCAGCCTGTGTACGACCGAATCTTTAAATGTTAAGACCGCGCGACAACAACAGCAACCAGAAGATAGTGCCAGCCGCAACAACAATGTCAGCGCATGGCTGAGATACTTAGCTAAAAGGCTAAAATTAGCAGGCAACTGCGAATTTCAGAGCCAACGCCGGCCGGGCAGACAGCAGCTGGGGACAGAGGGTCAGAACGAGAGATGGCGAGAGCAGTAATGAATGGGATGGAGAAGCCTTTCGTTTGGAGAGCTCATAAACAATGACAATTGCGGGGGCTCTTTCTCCTCTCGAGGCGGCTCTCAAGTTCGCTCTCACGCGGCAGATTCAAGGTTAACGGTTTCTCACCTTGGGGGCTAGAGAATCGCCACTGCTTGGCCAAACCCGCAAAGCAGTTAACTGCTTCAATGGAAAGCGCTCGAAATTTAAAAACCCAATTTCTAATCTATTTTATTTTTGGCGTTCTGACGTCAAACGTAGATAAAAACTAAGGCTCTGGGTTCTCATGACTTGCCAACTGCCTTATCTTGGACTCCCATTGCCGGCAAGTTATCGCTAGCCAGGGAATTAACTCATTTCTACCGGCTTATCATTGCTGTTCTGTGCGTCTTTCTATTTCAGCTTTTTGCACTTGAATGCAAATTTTTCGCATATATGAATGAATAATATTTTCTTTGGCGCAGAACTAGCAGAGACCAGAAAAATGCCGTCGATGATCTAATCGATTCCGGCTGGAGATATAGAAACGTATATATAGACAGCTTGTGGAGCAGAGCACGTAGGGCTTCTCTTCTGACCGCTAGGAAGACCCAAAGACTGTGGATTTAGATAGTTTATCTTTAAATATAATATCAATGTGGTCACTGCTAAACATTGAAGTGATTCCATTCTGATATTAGCTCCAAATATACAGGCTATTATGAGCATTTAAACGTTAAGTATTGAGTAGAAATCCAAACTGGCACAATGGGTGATTAATCATCGTTCTCAACGCTAGACTGGCTGCGAACTCATAAATCTCTAATTAACAGTTTTACATTCACCGTACGAACGCCGCTTGGTTGGCTTTTCACTGGGGCCCGGTGCGGCGGCAGGAGAATGCTAATGTGGGCTGGCTTCCCGACTGACTGACTCGATGGCCCAGGTACTCGAGTGCCGCAGTGGGCAGTCCACGGCGAGCAGCACTCGGGCTCTTGGCCACGTCCGAATTGGGCGCCGCACTCAGTGGAAGCCCGGAGAAAGCCATCAGAGCCACAGGTATTGTATTTTGGCCAACGGAGGAGAATACTGTGGGAAGGAAGGCGGGGAAAGCATATTTTCGCCAACTTGGGAGTGGCAGAGCAGTGAAAAATTGATTTTTGGAGTTGGTACTTTTAGGTTTACAAGCGGAATTAACAAAATCTAATTCCAGGGGTACATATCCATTAAAAATGTTTCGTCTTTGGGTTGTTAAATATGGTTATTGAATGGTCATAGATATTGAACCTTATAGACTCAAGCTATAAATATTTTATGACATTTAGTTATAAAACAGATAGTACAGTCCCCCACAATATACAATTATACGATTTTATGGATTGTGATCAGTAATTCTAGGCATCGCAGTGAAACAAAAAGCGATTTCGAAGCCAAAGTCCGACGTTTAGTATAACTAAATAAGTGCATGATTAGCGAGTGCCTTAGCAATAAATGCAAACCTTAAGCGGAGGCTAAATTTAATGCGAGTTAGTCATAGCAAAAGCAAACAATTTTTACAGTCAGAAGCTGATTAAATACGGGGTACTAAGTGGGTATACCCACACAGGTTCGTACAGACATACGAGCACCTATGGAAAGTGCACGGAGCGTCGCTTAGACTGAGCTCAGATTGCATGCGAGGCCTTTGGCCCCTCTTCCCGGGAAAACGGGGAAAACGGGGGAAATGGCAGACGCCCGTATCAGTTTGCAATTTGCAGTTGTAAAACGCTTTTCGTGAGTATACATAAACAGTGGAGCCTCCCAAAACTAAAATATTCAAATTTATAAATAGATTTTAACATTTTTTTATATTTTCTTGTCTAACATTAAATGATCTAAAGTAAATATGGTAAATAAAAGTTCTTTAAAGTCAACATTTATTTTTGAAAATATAATATCTTTGGTTTTGAATATATTTATGTGACAGTTTCAAATCACCTGTTTAGACCTAATTATTTTGTTGTTCAAGTGGCAGTTAGCTAGGTAATACTGTACTGGTGGCGTTTGGCGGCTAAAGTTTGGTTGGCTTAGCATGCGATCCGATTACGGTCACCGCTCGCCGCTTCAGTGCGAATCGTATGCCTGGCGGGTAACTGAACTATATGAAAACGGCGGCTAATTGCATAGCGACTGGACGTGCCACTAAACTTAAGAGGGGTAGCAAGGGGGCGTGGCAGCCAGCCCGCGAGCATTGTAAAAATGCAAATTATTTTTAAGGCACCCCCAGGAGAAAGCAGTGCTCGAGTTCTAGCCTCAAATATGCTCAATAGAAACAAGAAGTGCGCAAAAGTCTCCAATAGGTGGAAGCTACTACATTACAGTTACTTATAGATTAAGGGAATTGGAAAAATCTTGGAATAATTCATTAAACTAAAAAAAATCAAATCAATGGTTCTCCCTTCTTTAAATAAGCAAACGAAAGAGTTTTGAATCATCTCAATACAACATACTTATCAAACTCCCCCCGACATGTATAACACTGCCCTAAAAAGTCGGGCAGATAAGCGCACACAGAGACAATGCAGAACGAGCCCTCGAAAGGATATGCGGAATAATGTGGCATACTTTCTGGGGCACTGCTTGCAGAATGGACAACGACAACAGCAACAGCAACACAAAGCTTGTGCTCGCAGGCTCTCAACCAAAACAAAAAGGACAGCGGGGGTGGCGCGATGACATCACCGCCATCGCCATAACGCGTATTGACAATCGTTCGGTGCCACTTGTACAGTTGCTGTTTAAAGGCCTAATGGCACACCGCGGTCAAGCAGCGCACCGCGGGCACAGTTTCGGCAGCACTGGACTTACCTTGCGGGTGCAAACGTTCGGGCTTGAACCAGGCATCTGTAAATAGGCGATTGATATATTGATTTTCGTTAGTTAGCGGTTAGTCGAGGTGCGAAGAGATAATGGACACAGGAAGGGAAGAATGGAAGGAAGATGGGCGTGCAGAGGCGGTTAGTCGAAAAGTAAGAGCGTCGCAAGCAGGTTCAGAGCAAAGCGGTTTAGGGCACTTTTAAAAGCAGGAATCCCCTAAAAACCACTTGTACAACATGCACACTACACTACATGCTACATAGACAATTATACAATCCTTAAGTGTACAACTACCACCCAGCCCATCATTGTCAGAGGTTAGTTTTGTTGTTTTCCATCTTATTTCCCGATTTCGGGGTGAGTTTCGTTGCGGGGTTCTTTTTCTGGGTATTTTCAAGCGTGAGTGCCACTTACTGGGATCCAGGATGGAGCAAATCAGGGGGCGATGCTTGCACACGCCGTTCTGACCGGTTTCGCCCAATGCAGACATTGTTCGATTGTTCGGGTTTCGATTGAGGCTTGCTTCCTATTTAGCACACTTTTGGTTAGCACTACGAGTTATCCTTTCCTCTGGATAGTAACTTTTCGGTTTTCCGTTTGTTCGATTGTTTTCGTTGACAAAAGCACGGCGCAGCAGAGAGAGCGGAGAGAACGGGCAAAGCGGCGTTAAGGTATTTCGCTACAAGAATTTTCCACTTCCGTGTGGCGGCCTCACGACGCGTATAGAGACTGAAACGTGTCGGGAAAAGCTCCGGCCCGAAAGGCAGGCCGGGCAGAGTCGCTGCCCCCCGGAAAAGGACAACCCAAGCCCAGAGCGGCGGCGCCGAGAGAGAAAGAGATTCAGCAACTGCAGAAGAGGCTAATGGGAGATGCCCCCTACTGTGCCCATTCACGCCTACAGTGGAGCTCCCCTAACTCAAGTGACAGAGTGTCCTTGAAACCGATTATTTCATACTGGAGATTTCAAATCTTTAATGAATGCGCCTGAAAGCATGCAGTACAAATGGTACTTCACCTAAAAGTATGCAATGAAAAGGGTAACAACCTTTGGAAATATATGTTTGTTTGAAATTTAACTGGTTTCTAAAAAATAATGTTTTTGAGGATGTATTATGATGTATTATGAAACATCATCTTCTATAGAAGTGTGGAATCCCAGTTCGAGTGTTCCTCCTAGCGATGCTTCACTGTGAGTGCACCGCAGGGCTGAACGCGATGAAGGCGAAATCGATGAGAGGGCAACCGCACGTCTCGCCAAGTTGAGCAACCGCGCTTAGCCCTGAACTCGGCTGCCTCGGCGCTTGCCGCCAAGTTTGGGAAAAGCTCTCCGGCTCGGGGCCATCGATTTCACCGTTTGCAGCTGACCCGCCTGGAGACCGGAGAGTTTTTCCGCGAGTGGAGAGTTTTTCCGATTTTCCCCACCAGGCGCATGCGTTGCCCCTGCAGGAGTCTTGCTTTTATATTCCGTCCACTGAGGGGGCCGGAAATTACCAGGCGATGGCAACTTTTGGGTGCGGTGGGTGCAACCGAGCTGCAGATGCTGTTGCTATTGGTAATGCCATCCGGCCACTCCGCCATCCATCCCCATGCCCCTTGACCCCGCCCAGCAATTGCGTGCGGCGTGAAAATTAGATGGGAAATCAATCAACTGACACTCGGACCTATTTCCCATTTTTCTGCCCGGTTCTTTGTCTTTAAAGTCATTGATCCACTTTGCGAAACGGATGCTTTTGGCCATCGACCAAGTTATGACACAAATTCCTGAGGCATTCCACCATGTGCGATGCCAAAACTTCGGGTTAGCACATTTTCGCACAGATGAAATCGATTTTTAGCGGGAGGATTTTCTTAAGGCATGTTTTCCGCTTGGGTTTCAAATGGAAAATCATAACGAAGAGCTTGTGAAATATTATTTGGGGTAGGGATAAAGTTGACCTATTTAAGTGCTCTAGTTAATATTGAAAAATGATACAACTAAAATAAGAACATTTTATAAAAAGGTTTTTAGAAAAGACAATAATAAAAGGAGCATACTTTTAGGCTGTTTTTAATGCGAGTTCAAGAAGATAGAAGTAAAGAAAATTAAAAGAATCACAAGAACCTTAAATATGTTAAAAAAAAATAATATACGGGTGAGATATACGCTATATTTTTTCTCAGGGTAATAAAAAATCAAATATCCAAAAATATTCCTCATTATAAAAGTTTAACACATTGTTTTGGGGTTAGCTTGACCCTCACGCAATAAAACTTTCTTTATATAGAGCCACTCGCCGGGTTTCCCACTCAGTGCCATGTGTTCGCCTGTTCAGAGGCCCAAGGCGATTTCCCCCACCTAATCGATCTGCGCGGCGTGGGAGATGCAATTGACCGAAAATAATCTCAGGAAAAGGTTGTTTACTCGGTGCCAATTCTCTCCTTCTCCTCTTCGCCACCGCACAGCACAGTAAAAAATAAAACTAATGTTTTCCTCGGTCTGGAGGTTATTATTTTGGTCGAAATACACGAGTGTGTAAGGTTAAAACGCGACTGGTTGATATCGGGCGCTGTCAGCGAACTGCAGTTGGGCAGAAGCAGAGTGCGCCGGAGGGCGATAATGGGGGCGCGATAAGGTGGATGCTAAAGCGGGAGGAGATGCAATGGAAAAACCCAAAGCGGATCGCATCGAAATCAATGGCAAATCGGGGGACAAAAGCGCAGCGAAGACAAAAGAACTCAGCTGGTAGAAGTGTAAAAATAGCCGCATAATCGCACAAAGGCGTCGATGAAAATCACTAATTGGAAAGTGCTTTTCCGCCTGGCGAGGGGCCATCCCCCAGCGGCGAAAATTAGCCCCCCGAGGGGCTGTCGAAAGGTAAATACCACTGACTGCCGCCGGAAAATGGTAAAAAACGTGAGCTGGCCAAACAGCAGCAGACCCTACTACGCAACAATAAATTACTCTGCCGCAAATTGCTTTAATGGAAGCGAAAAGTAACAAAAAGTAAAACAGAAAGAGAATCGTAATGAAATAATGCGAAATATGAACGGACATGTGTGCGTCAATAGAGGCAGTGGGCACGAAAAGTGCCCGTACATTATATGCCCCATATAAGGGAGAGCTTTCGGAACGGGGAGGGGTTGCAGTGCGGAGCAGCTGATTCACGCCGGCAAAGTATCTCGGCAGTGGTGAAACCAGCCTCGAGAACGTGGTGATGAGTTGCCCGGCCCGGATTAGTTATGCACTTTACCTTCTTACTGCCTCTGCCTGCTCCTCCCAGGTCTACTTATTTCCTCTTTCTTGGCAACTCATTGGGTAACGTGCTCTAAGATTTGGCCCCCACCCGTTTAATTGCCTTTGTTTGCTTTGGTAAAAAACAGTTGGCATAAAGGTCATCAAACACTTGAGCGGATTGTATATAACTCACAATTTAAGTTCTTTTCGTTCTTGAATGATATGGTAAAATATTTGGAATAAAGGCTGACATTTACCTATGAATTTCCTTTTCCTTGATAACTCATTCTGTACTTTATTTCCCCACCTATCAGACATTTAAGAGGATAATACACAACCCATTTATATAAGACAGGCCACATTTTAAGTTATTTTTGTTCTTGATGAGAATTTACTAAGCCGTATTAGTGGTTAAGTTATTGTTTTTAATATTTCTAGATCTCAAAAATACGTTCTAATAATTTTAAAAATACTATTTACTAAAACCTTTTATCAGTCAAGATTCTAGTCAAGTTTCCTAACTTATGGATTTATATTTTCTTAGGTTTTTCATGAGGTTCTAAAGTATAATGACTATATTTTGTATATATTTATATTTACTTTAACTATGTATTAGAAAAGTTAACAATAAGGTTAAATATAATCTGAAACCCCTCTTAAAAGACGTGGTTCTTATAACCAAATTTACCTAACAGCTGGACGTTGCTCATAGCGAATGAGCCCTGTGTTCACCGGCCATATTTCTGTTCGCGGCATTCAAATGAGTGTGAATCACGCGGTGACGATCGATTTGCGAAAAGTCTATGGAAGCTATGAGAGCGCCGGCCCAACGGCTGCTGTCCAGCAGGCGGAGAATGATTAATTGGGCCAGGGAAGGAGAAGCGGTGTCGGCACAAGAGAGTTCCGGAATCTTCTCCAGAGCCATGCGAATTTCTCCGCCCTGCGATACGAAACGTATTTATTAAGAGAACCCCGCCAAAGCCGATGACATCATGAGAAGAGTTGGGTTGGAGGAAAAAACCGCAGAGAAGAGAGAGGCGAGTGACTAACGCACAAATAAAACATAACAGGGGGCGGCAGGCTGGGGAAAGGGCGTGGGATGCAAGGTGCGCCGCAAGGACACTACAAACAAACATCACAATAATACTCGAGTGACGACAGTGCAATGCGATACTCTAATGACGACGGGGCACAACAAATTAATTAGAAACGCAATGATAACGATTCGAAAGTGAACATGAAACTTACCCAGTCCGTATTTGTAGAAGATCTCCTCGACGGACACGATCTTGGGCTGCGGCGGTGATGACGATTCCACGGCCACGGGGACCGGAACCGCCTTTGGCTTCGCTGGCTCCTCCTTGGGCTTGGGCGGCTCCGGTTTCGGCTCGGGTGCAGGTGCCGGGGCCTTGGGCGCCTCTTGGACACTGGGCTTGAACACCACCTCGTCGTCATCCAGGTCGGTTACCAGAGCGGTTGTCACTGGGACAGCCACTGGAACCGGCTGGGGTTTGGCAACTGGGGCAACTGGCGCCACTGCAGCAGGAGCAGGAGCAGTGGCAGCGGGAGCGGGAGCTGGCGCTGAGCGTGGCTCCTCCTTAAAGTCACTGACCAGATCCTCCGACGAGATGAACTTCTCGTTGTCCTGGTCCTTGAGGGCGTCCACAATGGGTTTCTTGGCCGGCGATGGAGTGTACGAGACGGACGGCGATTCGGTGTCCGAATCCTGGTTGGCTTTGGTCAGTGCAGCGGCTGGG
The DNA here is from genome assembly GCF_025231255.1 of Drosophila biarmipes. Classification (NCBI taxonomy): domain Eukaryota; kingdom Metazoa; phylum Arthropoda; class Insecta; order Diptera; family Drosophilidae; genus Drosophila; species Drosophila biarmipes. The sequence continues at coordinate 3,495,767 of NC_066612.1, read as the reverse complement.
ACAGCTGGGGCGGCGTTGATTGGCTTGCCCAGGAAGTCCTCCTCCTCATCATCCTCGTCATCATAGAAATTGGCCTTGGACGGTGCCGTGGGCTGGAAGGCCTGAAGTGGAGCCGATGGCTGGTCACTGAAGCTGCCCAGGAGGTCCTCCTCCACGGGAGCTGGGACAGAAGGGACAGAAGGGGCTGGAGCAGCAGGAGCTGGAACAGAAGGAGCAGCAGCTGGAACAACAGGAGCTGGAGCTGCCACAGCAGGAGGAGCAGCTGGCACCGCCGGAGCAGCAGTCTCTGAGAAGGGAGCCAGGGGCGCGGAGAAGCCCCGCTCGGCGTTCATGAAGTCGGTGGTCAGCCCACTGATGCCCTGCTTCACCTCCTTGCCAGCGCTGCGCAGAAAGTCGTCGAAGTCGTCCGTTTTCTGGGCAATCTTGGCGTCCAGGTCCAGGGCCGCCTCCTTGGCGCCGTCGGACAGGCGCTGCACGAACTTCTGCGGGTCGCCGAAGTCCAGGTTCTTCTGCTCGTTGGCGAAGTAGTGCTCCGTATGGGCATTGTCGTCCTGGGCGCCACCGCTCACGTTGCCAGCATCGCCGCCCAGGCCCGAGTCCTCGTAGGCCTTCTGTGCCCGCTGGAAGATGTCCTCGTTGGTGGCGGCCGCCTCCTTTTTCAGTTCGGCAAAGTTTAGATCCATTTTCTCTACTTCCAGTGCGATTTGCTCAGTTCGAATTTTTCACACAGATGTTTTTTGGATATCCTGGCTTTCTGATTGGAATTACACACACACTGACGAGACGTCTCTCCCGCTCACACGCACACGACGCACCCACACACACACTCGGGGGCGGAGGGCTACAGCTGATTTCGCCGGTTGGGTTTAATTATTTCTGGTTGTATTCTTTTAGCGAAGAGGCCGCTTTTCGCAGTGCTTTGTGCTCGGGAACGTTTGGTTTTCGATGCAGTCGTTTTGATTTGAAAATTGTTACTGGACCTGCGCTGGGGAACTGAGAAAACCGCCCCTGAGACGCGCGAAAAAGACAGACCAGGGTGTTGGTATTTTCTGCATTTCTCAGCGTTTGGCGGATGGTCACACTGTCAGCTGATTTCGAACTTTAACATTGTTTACATCGATAAATGCGGTAATCGATAAAAACTTTTTAAGCAAAATTAAATTAATAATATTTAAGGATACATTTACCGCACAAGGTTTAGAAACTGAGAACTTGTAATTATTAAATGTTTACTGGTCAGAATAATCTTACCAACCTCGCAATGGCCCTTACAGAAATTCAAATTTCAATATTGTTAAGTTAAATAATTATAGTTGAAAGTTAAAAATAAATGGTTGCGGTGAAACAGAGAATAGTTAATACATAAAGCACAAGCACACAGTATTTGTAACCTAAAATAAAACATAAGTGCTTCTAGAAAATTCATATATTTCGGTTACTTCAAGGCGTTGATTTACAACCATGTTCAGGCGGTCCACTTGAGGCATCGCGTGTCCTGGTGCGTCTGGAGGCACCTGACGCGGCAGTACCGCGTTCCGCAGGCGGTGCACGAGTACAGCGAGAAGTTGCCGCAGACGGCGCAGAAGTGCCGGACGGGCTTCTGGGGAGGCGGGGCCGAGGCGCTCTCGTAGTTGGGCCGCTTGTCCTTGTCCTCCTCGAGGAGCTGCTGGAAGTTCTTGCGGTACTTGGCCCGGAAGTACTCGGCGCCCTTGCGCTTGCCCTTCTTATCCTTGACGGTCTTCAGGTTGTCCTGGAATTTGGGCAGCTTCTTCGACATGACCAGGTCGGCGTGCGGGTCGTCGTGGAAGTTGTCCTGCTCCAGGGCCTCCAGAGCCTTGCGGGCACGCCTCTGCCGTGCGGTGGCATCCAGAACACGCTTCTTCTCGGCGTCCTTGATGCGATTCGATTCGCGACCCGTCATGGCTGCCTATTGTTTATGGTTTTGTGGGGGGTTTTGAAGAGGTGATTGCTTTAAGCGTCCTTGTCGTGCAGCGGGAAGCTTATCCGATCCATCAAATCATCCACTCGCGCTTGCAGCACTTCCACAATGTCCGTGGAGATGAACAAATGGTTCTCGTCCAGATCCTGGATGATGAATTTGCGACCCAGAGCCAGCTTTTCGTCCAAGTGCAGCAGGAATTGTTTCATAGCAGGATCACTGTGTGATGCAGTTTTTTAGAAACTCACTAAGTTAGAAGCCACCACTTACCACTCCACCAGCACGCCTTTCATAACATTTACCATGTTGCAAGCATTTGTTCGCCGAAATTAATAAACAACTTGGCAAATTTCAGACCTGCACTTCTACAATCACCGCGAAACGCAGACAAGGAGATGGGAGAAATGAGGAGGTGTTGGTATCGATTATATCGGTGATGCACAAGCTATCGATGAGTATTTATATTTCAACCACATTGAATTCTTTATGATTTCTTGATAACATTAATATATACAAGGTGAGTTCCAAAGTAAACAGGACTTTTTTAATCTAGCGCCCTCTAGTGGCTCCATCTAAATGTCAACTGGTGCGTTAGAATCTTTCGACGTTTAAGTAACGTTTATCGACGTCCAGTAAAAATACCCTGACATTTCATCTATTGGATGTGAGGTTATTGCGTTTTTGTCATCGGTGCGAAAATGAGCTTCGAACAAAGAGCCAACATTAAATTTTTTTTTTTTAAATTGGTAAAACTTTTACCAAAACGTTTAAATTGATGAAACAAGTTTATGGCAAGGATTGGCTTTGGAACTCACCTTGTACAAAAATTGTAAATCATTTAAAAAAAATTCCGAAAAATTAAAGTACTGAATCCACAAAAGAACTTGGCGTTTTGCCAGCCCTATCAGTGTCATTCACAACGAGACGTAGACAGGGCTTAGGGGCAGGGGTGTTGCCATTCACACCGACGCACACTGTAGCAAAAGTGTGAGCAAATATTGAATTCCAAATTCGAGCTAGGAAAATCGGGCCAAACAACGTGATGGAAGCTCTGAACGGAAGGAATGTGGCCCTGCTGGTGCTCTGCCTGTGTGCCGCCTACGCCCTGGTGGTCGCCGAGGGCGAGAAGGAGATACCGGCCACGAAACTCGGCCAGAACATAGCGCCGACAATGACTTTTCTTTACTGGTGAGTAAATATGCGGGGCAATTAACATAATTGATAAGGGAATGACGTCGAATCTACCTTCTCCCGCGGTACAGCTACTCCTGCGGCTACCGCAAGGCCTTCGAGGACTATGTGGGCCTGCTGGGCGACAAGTATCCGCAGATCCAGGTCAACGGCGGCAACTACGATCCGCCGGGTCTCAACTATTACCTCTCGAAGATAATATTCGCCCTCAAGATCATCATCATTGTGTCGGTGGTCAGTGCGGTCAGTCCGTTCGGCTTCCTCGGCCTGGAGACGCCCAGCTGGTGGAGCCACCTGCAGGCGAACAAGATCTACGCCTGCATGATGATCTTCTTCCTGGGCAACATGCTCGAGGGCCAGCTCATCTCGTCGGGCGCCTTCGAGATCACCCTCAACGATGTGCCCGTCTGGTCGAAACTGCAAACGGGCCGCTTTCCCTCGCCGGAGGTGCTCTTCCAGATCATCGACAATCATCTGCAGTTCACCGAAAAGGTCCAGGAGAACCCGGACTTTGTTAAATAATAGCAGCGGCGGGATCGGAAGGCGAGGCGGGAACAGCAGCCGGATAACACCAAAACAGCCGCGGGCAAGGATTCCCATTCCCGGCTCTGAACCTATCTTAAACTTAAGCTCTTGTCCTGATATTACCTACTTAGCTGTATCTCTGTTTCCACCCCAACTTTAGCCTACTGTACGCCACCACCTGTTTCCTTGTATTCCTCGTACTCAAATGCTTAGTGATCTGTATGTGTTCCCTGTTCTCAGTGACAGGATGAAGAAATCGGACAAAGAAGCCGGGGTACATCTCGAGATTAGAAGCAAACACACACTCTAGTAGAAGCCTGCCTCCATAAAGATGTACCTTGTCCATAGCCTTTACGGGATTGTGTATGTGTATCATTACTTGTTAGTGGGGGAGCAACTAATTATATGCGGATATGTGAAACCTTTTTCAAATTGTAATAAAGATAAATTCGCTCGACGTTTCAAAACCGAAACCGGACCGCAAGCTTGCTTTCTTTGGTCAGAAGGGGTTCAAGGTTTCGGGGTGTCACTAATAGGTGATTTAGGTTCCAATTCAATTAAATATGCTAAGGAGAATAGAGAAGCGAATAGATTGCATAGATATCATATATCCCAAATCGTAATAAAACAAAATATCGTGTGCATTGGTTTTATGTGTTGTAGATTTTATTTATCAAAAAACTGGGTTTTGTTTTTGGTTTTGTTACGTTTACAATAATCCCAACAGAGGCAAAAGATTACTTTCTTTGCGGCGGAGGCAGTGGTTACTCTTCTCGTCCCCTTTCTCTCGTTTGTAATTTTTGGCATGTGCTATAGGCTCTAGGTGTCCACGTAGTCCGATTCGTCTTCGATCTCCACGGAAAATGGCACTGTTCAGTGGGCTTTGGAGTTTGCTTGCTTCTTCGGTTGATGGATTTGGGTTGGGTTTTAGTTTTGGTTTTGTTCTGGATCGTTATCGTTTCCGTGATAGGATAGCAATAGACTTAAGACAAAATTTAACTGCTACTTAGTGCGAATTCTGCATTCTATGGGGCGGTGGTGTCCTCGCGCGGGCGTCGGTTGTACTGCCGGGTATCGCCCCCATAGCGACCGTAATCGTTGTAGGTCTGCAGGTTGCTCGGGCGCGGTCGCTGCTGGTACCTTCCGTTCAAGTAGTTGGATGGGGCCGGCGAGTACGGCTGACGTTGTGCGGTCGAGGAGGGGTTCCGCGACGCGGCGGTATTGCGGGGATATGTGCTCCAGCTGGAGCCGGAAGACCAGCCGCCGTCGGAGTCCGAGCCCGGATTTGATCCTGAGGACCAGCTAGATCCAGGATTGGAGCGTCCAGTGGAGCCGGAGGACCAGCTTGAGCTAGCTCCCGGAGAGGAGCCGGAGGACCAGCCCGAGTTAGAACCCGGATTCGATACACCAGGGGAGCCGGAAGACCAGCTAGATCCAGGACTGGCGCGTCCAGCGGAGCCCGAAGACCAGCTAGAGCCAGATCCCGGATAGGAAGCGCCCGGGGAACCGGAAGACCAGCTAGATCCAGGACTGGCACGTCCAGGGGAGCCCGAGGACCAGCTAGAGCTGGATCCCGGATTGGAACCTCCAGCAGAAGAGCCGGAAGACCAGCTAGATCCCGATGGCGAACCTGCACTGCTGCCAGATGACCAGCCAGATCTACCTGATGATGATCCAGTTCCGGACTGCGAGCTGGGTCTTGCAGCACTCTCAGAGGACCAGGCTGCCCTGTAGTCATAGGAGCCAGTACTGCGGGGAACAAGGGTCTCACCACGACGACGGCAAACAGTGCACCTGGAAAACAATACAAGACACATGGTATAGGGGTAGGGCTTTAACTAACTCATCTGGGGACCCACCTGCTGATCTTGCTGGTCTGATCGGCCTTGAGCGTCCTCTGGACGGGCTGCACGAACTGATCCTGCTCCTCGATGACGGTCAACCAGAAGGAGGCGATAGCATCGTAGTAGTTGCAGCGTCCGTGGCCGTGGCACTCGATCACCGGCTGGGCGCGGAACTCCTCTAGACAGGAGCCCGGGGAGACGAGGTTCTGTCCAACGCCTCCAACGTTGTCCAAGGTGGTCTGCAAATGGAATTATGGCGGGATTAGGGAAAAGGTTTCAGGTTTCAGGTATCTCAAAAAAGAGTTTACTATAGGAAATGACTTTACTAAACTACTTTAAAACTAAGTAAGACTACACCAAATTTTGGTGACCCCGATTTTCACTAAATTATTAAAATGTTTTCTAAAAAACCTTATTCTAAAAGTAATAGCTGTGTTATGTTTCTCAGTATGTCTCCTTGTATTCTTTACTTTAAAAGATGTCACAGTATTACAGATAAAAACTCTAAAGCTTAGGTGACCCCAACGTTATATTTCTTTGCTACGTTTTTCTAACCGACATGGAAAAACTTAAAGTTGTTGTTAAAGTAGTTTTCTTAGCCGACAACCACAATATTGTATCTTTGTAATTTAGGAAATACGAATTTCAAAAGTGTTTTAAAAATTTTCTGATCATGAAAGACCTTGGTGACCCCGACCTTCCTTCTCCTTAAGCGTTTCTAACTAAGAAAACACGCAAAGATTTTTTAAAAATCGATGGTTGAAAGATGAAACCCAAAAAACGTACCATGAAGTAACTGAATCCGTTCCACATCTCCTCCCAGCCGCCGGGGCAGTCCGGAATGGACATGGATTGCGAGTGCAGGGCAATGACCCTGGTGGTGGTCTCGCACACCGCGCAACTGAAAAGGAGAGAGGATAATAGTCAGGACTGGGAGCCCAAGTCGGAGTAAACTCCCAGATGTTCCTTACCGCGAGATGTACTTCTCGACGTCCCTGCCCTCGATGGGAGTCATGGTCATCGGCATGGGCTCGGCGGTGGAGAGCCACAGACTGTCGTCGTTGTTCTGGGCATAGTGGCACACGTTCAGCAGATCGCACATCATGTAGGGCATGGTGGTGAACCTCTGCATGCAGGAGCCTGACTGACCCAGGTCCTGACCCACAGCCCGGGCGGAGCCAATGTTGCCGGACAGGGAGTAGCCCTCCCACAGCAGATTCGTGTTGGCCGGGCACTGGGGCACCTGGACGGACTGCGAGTGGCGGGCGAAGATGAAGCCGCGGCTCTTGGGCGCCGGCGGAGCGGGCGCCGCATCACCCTGGGGTCCGGGAAGACCCTGCAGACCAGGAAGTCCGGTCAAACCGATGTAACCCTTGTCACCGCGCGGTCCCTTCTGTCCATCGGCTCCAGTGTAGCCCACTTCGCCCTGGTCACCACGATATCCGGTCACTCCGCGCAGTCCCACCAATCCCTGGTATCCTGGCTCTCCCATATCGCCGGGTTCGCCACGGAAACCAGGCAGTCCAGGCTCACCGCGATCTCCCGGACGAACGGAGGAGTAGGGGTATGTCACACCCGGCTGGCCCTTGGGGCCGATGAGACCGTCCATACCATCGATACCGCTCCAACCAGCCTCGCCAGTGGGTCCCCGTGGTCCAGGCGGACCCACCCTTCCGTTTTGTCCCGGACGTCCGGGGAGGCCTTGCTCGCCCTTGGCTCCAGTCCAACCTGTCTCACCCTGGAAGCCGATATCTCCGATGTCTCCCTGCCTGCCCACAATGGCATATCCAGACTCTCCACGCTCTCCCTGGCGACCAATGTCTCCCTGCTCTCCCTTGGCTCCAACCAATCCGTGTCGTCCACTGTGTCCAGGTGCTCCGGGGTAGCCAACATCACCATGAGGTCCAGGTGGGCCCACGATCTCGGGTCCACGGTGTCCAATCAAGCCGTGCGCACCATTCTGTCCCGGCGGTCCGGGTGCTCCCTTCTGGCCCTGTCGTCCTGGACGACCCACGCGTCCATCGAGTCCAGCATCGCCTTCGTCTCCCTTCTCGGCCAGTCCGGTGTAGCCCGTTGGTCCACGGGGTCCCTGGTCGCCCTGGAAGCCCTTGACTCCAGCAGCTCCATCGAAGCCAGCCAATCCTGGGTAGCCAATGTCGCCCTGTTCGCCCTTGGCTCCCACAGCTCCGATGAAACCAATTTGGCCTCGTTCACCCTTGGCACCGCGTTCACCCTGGAATCCTCGATCACCGGGGAGACCACGATAGAGTTGACGATCCTCCACATTCAGAATGCGACCTGGGAATCCAACTTCTCCTTCGTCGCCCTGCAGACCCTGTTCTCCTTGCAGTCCAACAGCTCCACGGGGTCCCTGGTCACCGATCTCACCAGGTCGTCCATCGAAGCCAACTACGCCCGCTTCACCCTGGACACCCTTGGGTCCATCGGGTCCCACTTCGCCAGTGGCGCCCTTCAGGCCATGAGCTCCATTGCGTCCGCGATAGCCGGCAGCTCCCTGGGCTCCAGTCTCACCTTGCAGACCCTTTTGGCCAGCCAGACCGCGATCACCGCGCTGGCCCTTCAGTCCGTAGCGACCGTTGAGTCCATCGAGTCCAGGGCTGCCTGGCTCTCCCTTGCGGCCAGGTGCTCCGTCGAAGGCCACGGGCGAATCGCCAGTGGGTCCACGCTGACCCTTCTGTCCAGGGGCTCCACGGTAACCAATGGGTCCTGTCAGTCCGGGCTCTCCGTATTCGCCCTTGATGCCGCTGTAGGCGGCCACGCCCTTGGGTCCCACACGACCGGGTAAACCCGGAGATCCCGGCTCGCCCTTGCGTCCCGGGAAGCCGTGAGCTCCGGGATAGCCATCGGGTCCATCATCACCGGAGAGACCTGAAATCAAGTGCAACCGTAGTGGTTAAATCAATCAGAGGTCAAGGGAACTGGAATATAACTATGGGTTGAAATGCTCTAACCGACAGACATTGAAGAAGACGGGTACAACTTTGCTAGTACCAGTTGGGAATTGTAAGCGCAGAAGTTAAAATACCCATATTTTTGATTTATATTGTTCGTGCTAAGATGATAGTCAGTAATATTAATTTGATATTGCATAATATCAACTACATCTCACTACGCATCTGCTAAAAAATCAATTAGTTTTGATTCAGATCTTATTTTTTGTTGTCTATTGTCTCTTCTTTACTTAATCACTTCCTAAAGGAAGGGCTGTTAGGAGGAAGGATGTTAGGTAACCTCACCTTTAGGTCCGAACTCGCCGTTGGGTCCGCGAGGACCGATGTCTCCCTGCCGTCCGTCGAAGCCGATGTCTCCTTGGTCTCCGATTTCGCCGGTCATGCCGGGCAGTCCGCTGATGCCAGGGCTGCCAGGGTAACCCTGGAGACCCGCGCTGCCGAGGAGACCGCGACGACCCGAGAAGCCGATGTTGCCCTTGACGCCGTTATGGCCATCCTGTCCCTGCTGGCCCACCTCACCCTTCTGGCCCTTGATGCCGTGGGGAGCCAGGCGTCCATTGCGTCCGGGCTCACCCTTGGGTCCGATAGGTCCAACTCGGTAGTCACCGCGCTGACCCTTGTTGCCAGGCAGGCCGGATTGACCTGGTGCGCCGTAGGGTCCCTGTTCGCCCTTCACTCCCTTAGGTCCTGGACGACCGGAGGGTCCATAAGGTCCTGGTCCGCCGACATCACCGGGGAGACCCTTGATGCCCGGGAGACCGGGCTGACCAATCTCTCCCGGGATCACCGCTTGACCGGGCACACCACGCAGACCCTTGGGTCCCTTCCTGCCATCCAAACCGGGCTCACCATCCAAGCCGGGCAAGCCGGCAGCTCCCTGTGGTCCATAATCGCCGGTGGGGCCGGGATAACCCTTGGCACCAACGGGGCCGGCAAAGGACTGGCCAATTGGTCCACGGTCACCCACATCTCCCTTGCGTCCATCATCGCCGCGCTCGCCCTTTGCTCCCTGGTCACCGGGCAGGCCGGGGTAGCCATCCTCGCCCACGTCTCCGCGGTTGTCGTAGATCTCGCCGGGATGCGGCTCACCCTTGACGCCCTTGAAGCCAGTGTCTCCATCGTCACCGCGCTCTCCCTTGCGTCCATTGAAGCCCGGCTCACCGGTCAAGTAGATCTTGGGCTTGGAGGCGTTGATACCAGCAACGCCGTTCTTTCCATCGCGTCCGGCTAGGCCATCGCGACCCGGGAATCCAGTATCACCGTAGTCGCCGCGCTGTCCAGGCTCTCCACGTTCACCCTGATCGCCAACACGACCATCTAGTCCCTTGTCACCCTCCAATCCCTGTTCTCCACGACGTCCGGTATCACCATCGTCACCTCTCTCCCCCTTGACGAGTGTGCCCACGGTGAGCACTTGTCCCGGGGCACCGGGTGCTCCAATCTTACCCGGCTCACCGGGAATACCTGCCGTACCGGGGAGACCGCGGTGGCCAGCCCTTCCGGGGTTTCCAGGCAATCCCTTCACGCCTCGAGGTCCCAGGAGGCCGCGCTCGCCGCGGCTGCCATGTCGTCCAGGATAGCCGGTGTCACCCTCCTGACCACGCGGGCCTCGGGGTCCAGCATTGCAGATGGGGCAGTCGTCTCCGCGCAGACCCTTGTCACCGGGCAGGCCCCTCAAGCCGTTGCGACCATCGTCACCGGGACGTCCGCGGGATCCGGGTGGTCCCTGGGAGCCAGGGGGACCAACGATGTTGTAGCCCTCGCCGGGCAGACCCTTGTCACCGGGCAGACCGACCTCGCCGCGCTCACCGCGATAGCCATCCTTGCCGGGCAAGCCGTTGAGACCAGCCTCGCCCTTGGCGCCCACAAGATTCAGGCCGGGTTCTCCGTGTAGTCCATATCGCCCGGGGAGGCCTACCTCGCCCGTGGGTCCCTGGAGACCCAGTGGTCCCATTCGGCCGTAGTCGCCGATGTCACCGCGCTGACTGCTTCCGGGTCGACCATGATTGCCGGGCAAGCCGGGATCTCCTGACTGACCGGCCAGACCGATGGGTCCGCGACGTCCTGGTTTGCCCGGCAGACCGGGTGGTCCTTGATCTCCTGGCGGACCAATGTCTCCCTGGGGTCCAATGGGTCCCGGCAGCGATTCGCTCAGACTGGGATCGTAGATACCGGGCGGTCCAGCGTTTCCCTGCACACCGGGCATGCCATCGAAGCCATCTTCTCCGCGCTCTCCCTTGCTGCCATCCAATCCATCCCGGCCACTCCAGCCGGGTGCTCCTTTCACGCCCTTCTCGCCATCCGGACCGGCCACGCCGTCCTTGCCGGGCTTACCGCGCTCTCCGGGTGATCCCTGCTCGCCAAAGGTACCGGGCAGTCCGTTGCGTCCCACGGGGCCCTGCTCGCCGGTGGGTCCATCTGGTCCCGGATCGCCGGTGGGTCCAGCGTATCCCTTGTAGCCCTTCATGCCCTCATCGGTGGCCTTCAGGGCCGGCGTCAAGCTGTCTCCGGGCTCACCCTTCTGTCCAGGCGGACCCTCCAGGATGTAGGGCAGGGTGTTAATGTTGCCAGTGTCTCCCTTGGGTCCCTGGAATCCCGGGTCTCCCTTCTCGCCCGTCTGGCCGGCGAAGCCGGTGTCACCCTTGCTGCCGCGATCGCCATCGAATCCGGGCGGTCCCCTGGAGCCGGGTGCTCCGGGCTCACCCCGATTGCCCTTGGTGCCCTTGGAGTTGATGCCGCCCTCGCCAGCCTCTCCGGGAGGACCCTGTTGGCCGGGCTTTCCGTTGTCACCACGCTTTCCGTTCGGACCAGGCGCTCCGATTGAGCCCTGCTCGCCAGGCCTTCCGTCGCAGCCATCGATTCCGCGGGGTCCTGGGGTGCCCGGCTCGCCGCTCGGACCCTGGATGGTGGGGATAATATTTTATAATAATAGTAGCTTACAGATAAATATTATACTACATAATTTTCAATTCTTTAAGCATGGTTGGGAGAATGCCAAAATAACCCCTTTTTCCGCCATATTTACAAAAGCAGTTTTCAAATATTTTAATAATAATGTCTAAAAATTAGATATTTTCAACTCACCATCACGCCAGGGAAGCCCATTTCACCTTTGATTCCAATGTCGCCCTGCAAGAGTATTGGGAGTCAATAAGAGATCCTTAGGGATTATTAAGAACATGGATGTCTTACGCGATGTCCCTTCTCGCCTTGCTCGCCGTACTCGCCGACATCTCCCTTCTCGCCGATGGGGCCGGGGGGTCCGAAGGGTCCGTCATCTCCGGCAGGACCTTCCAGGCCGGCCCTGCCTATGGGTCCCGGGGCACCTTGGCGTCCCTTGATGCCCTTGCAGTCGCACACCGTCGTGTTGCAGATCTGCAAAGTAGAATGTGCCATTTCCCGTCAGTTCGAGGAACTAATAAAATGTGCCAAGGAGTGTGCGAGTCTTGATTGCCCCTGATTGGAACCCGTTTGGGCAATCGAAGATGTCAGAACCAATTCGTTTTATGATCGTTGTGCCAATCGTTTCTATGTACTCTTCTTCAAACGCACTAGGAACAATTAGTTTCTAAATTTTAGGTTTGTATGATAGTTAGGGGGGAGTTCTCGCCCCTCAAGGTGTTGTATACCAATAATTATAGGTTTTAAGGTAATTTAAAAACATTTTTGGAAGCTTTCTTCTAATATTCCTCTCTAATTAATAAACATCGGTAAAATATGATAAATATATATAAATATATCATGTACAGATCTTTAATGACATAAAAATCACAAAGAAGAAATCTATAAGACCAACATTACTATACTTTAGGTACTAGGTAAAGCTAATAATACAATTTCCATAATATTTTTATTAACTTATTAACCTAAAATTTAGTAATGTTGGCTTTGTGATTACTGTATTTTAGGCACTAGGTAAAGCTAATAATACAATTTCCATAATATTTTTATTAACTTATTAACCTAAAGTATAGTAATGTTGGCTTTGTGATTACTGTATTTTAGGCACTAGGTAAAGCTAATAATATAATTTCCATAATATTTTAGTAATGTTGGCTTTGTGATTACTATGTTTTAGCTACTAGGTAAGGCTAATAACATAATTTTCCTAATATTTCGTATTATCTCTTTACCGAACGACACGATCTTCCTTCCTACGCAATGACCTTCGCCTCAGGAGCTCCACGCTCGATGGTCTTTGAGCAATTCCCTGCGAAAACATAGGGCCTCCGAGGTCCCGGCCCGGCGGGATTAGCCAGAAAATCAACAATAACAAGTAGAGCTGCAACATTTCTCAGCCGCTGCCCGCAGCCCGCAGCTTTAATTGCCCAGCTTCCGCTTGCAATGAGATAATCCTCTATATGGGCTCGTTTGCTTCTGCCCAGGCAATTGGGCGAGTGCATAGAGCACGCTCACTGAAGTTGAAACGCGAGCAATCCGAGGGATACGTGCGAAATTCTAGAGCATCGCTAACCCATTTAGTGCACTTATTTATAAACAACAAGTGCAGTGCGGTAAAAAGCGATTATCTGGAATGTTTCAAGTTGGGAAATCGCTTTGAAATCGCCTTGGGCTAGACTGAAGCTGGAGCGGCACACCTATTTATTGGCGCACTCCCGCGGCTGGCCCATTGATGTCAGCAGATAAACATCCTTAGTTGCGCCCCGTATTTATAGAATTGACATAATTTCAGGCTGGTTAAACGGAATTTCACTGCTCCGGCAGTTCCTCCAAAAAACCAAATTTAAAAATAAAATAAAAGGAAAACTGCACACATGTGGCACGCATGTTCCGAGATCTCTAGTTTTTTGCATATGAAATTCGGTGCGTTTTATTGTTTGCCGCCCGGAGGAATTAGTGTCAAATGTTTGGCAAATTCTGGCTCGGATTTACAGGCATCTATGGACGCGGTGGACGCTGACTAATGGAGGAGGTGCAGCGACATCGGGCGGAGTTCAAAGCCCCGGCACATCCTCGGCAGATGAGTTCCCAGAAGTGGGAGATCAAACCATCTGCTAACCAAATATTCACATCACCGAATCTCGAAAGGTAAACAAGAAGAAGGCCAACGAAAAACTGGGGAAATTAAAATAAGACTACTGAATTGCGGTGAACCGAAAGATGCTGTGCTGCTGGCTCTTTTTGTAGTTTTTCCATCTTCCCCGCCGCCAGCGAACAAATGGAAAATCCGAGAAAATGCAGATACCAAAATAAAGTCGAGCAGTCGGGGGCGCAGGTGCGCGGCAGCAATTGCACTCGATTTCTGGAAGCGAGCAGCAATCTGTGAGAAGCCTTCGAACATCCCACCCAGTTCAATGGGAACTCTCGATCGGTTCTCGGATCCATTCAAGTCTTTCGTTTCACACCGCGCATTCCTTCAATCGAAAAGGCTGCAAAAGAAACCCAAAGAAACCCAGAAGGGGGGAAAGGTGCATGTCCAGGGGACACCATCGAATTTCATTCAATCAATTGCCAAATCTGAAACTTAAGGAATCCTCCTCGGATAACAGAAGACCTGTGTGCTCGCCAAACTGTGCAAATCGGTGCGGTAACACGTTCAAAAGTGACAGCACTGCAATTTCCTTGAACTTGACACTGCCGCTGCCCATATGCTGTGTGTGTGCCGTGCACCCCGTCCATATATGGGCCACTTTGGCTCGGTCCTCTTTTTGTTTCTCGGACGGCACGGCACCCAGACGGACGGCCCCCAAACGCACCACTAAGTGGCGTCGTCGAGGGGGAGCCTCTCGAAGTGGGCCCTCGACGGCTGTTGCACTGCGCCTCTTTCGCATACGAGTGGTATAACGAAATCACTCGATTCCGCGATGTCAGCAAAGGAGGGACGGGGCTGGGCTGGGAATATTCGCGAAATTAATAATAAAATTCCTGAATGGGTACGCGTGTCTGGGGAAAACAGTTCGCAGGTGTTGGGTATCCCCATCGCTATGTCTATCCCCCTTGTGGAACCAACTGTTATGAGCAACCGTTATAAAACCCCCTTAGAACTAAGATAGTTCTAATAGGAATAATATTCGAAACCTCAGATAATTTAAGGTCATTTCATATAAAGTTCGTAGAATTTTGGATATTATCAGATCCATTGTACCCAAATACTATCTATAAAATGTAACAACCAAAAAACTTCAAAAATATTATCAGATCATTTCTAAGTCCTTGAGTTCTACCAAAAATAGGTAAGACCTATAAGACCTATTCCACAATTTAGAATAAAATCTTTTATATTTTAGAAAGTACCAGATTCATTCTTTACATTTAAAACTTCCTTAAAACTTCGAAAGCTCTGTAATCCCTAGTTTATTCTCTGCATTAAGCTATAAGACCCTAAAAATACCAGGTACAATTAAAAACAAAGTGTTGGAAATATTTTAAAGTAATATCAGAGCCATTCCTAACCTAGAGCATTAAAACTTTAAAGCAAATTTATTATCGTGGAAGGACTTTAAACAAAATCTATAAAATGTCAGAAAATACCAGATTCATTCCTAATATCTTATGTACTATAAAGGAAAGTACTAGGAAAAGATGAGTTCTTTAAAAAATCAAAACATTTTAGGTTCTTAAAGGTCATGTGTAATCCCAAGTAAATTCCTAATATAAAGTTATAAAACCTTTAAAATACCACATAAAAATAAGAACAAAGTATTGAACATACTTCAAAAAGGTACTCTTCGGCCTTGACCCCCTAGGAACTCGACCCGCTGCGCCACTGCAAATGCAACTTGGCGAAAGTCTGACCGAATCGGTGGACTATATACACATGTGTGCAAGTGCAGATAGTGTGTCAGTGGCGCGCACTTAAGCGCATTTACACATGTTAGAGCCAATTGTCCCAGTTGCCCATATTCCGTCCCGCTCGCCTGGTTTAAGGTCAGCGCGAGGCCTCCGCCGCGGGTCCAGAGCCGGGCCAGAGCCGGGCCAGAGCCGGGCCAGAGCTGCGAGATCTCTGCGACAATTGGGCACACCCACCCACGCTAATCGCCGCCGGGCGGAAAGCTGTGCCACTGATGAGCGGGCACTCGGCGCCCGAGTGCTGTGCCTCTGGGAAAGCAAGTTTATTGGCCCGACACGTTCTGGATATCTGGATGCCTTGGCTCTGGGGTCCCCAGTGTCTGGTGACGGTCCTCGGGTGCCAACTTTTCGTCTTTCCGCCGAACTGTAAGCGATACTGCCCAACACCCTGGACGACCCGCAGGACGGACTGCAGTTATTCAGGGAATGCAAAGCGCAGCGAAATGTCTTCGAAAGAGACGGCACCACTCGGCGGAAAGAGATGGCCTCACTAGCAGAGAGAGAGAGAGAGAGCGCGGGATCGTCTGGTAATCTGGGTCTCAAGTTGGTGGCCTGGTGCGCCCGGATGTGGCATACAAAAAAATAATTTTAATTATCAGAATGTCGCATATAAATCACGCTGATAAGACGGCTCTCGAGTCGAGAGAGCGGCATCAATTAATACACTTAAATTTGGCATTAAATTGTATGTCACAGATGCGAATGCTTTACAATAATCAAATGCCACTTTTTCGTATGCCTTCTTGAAGTCCAGGCAGTGGACAAAGGGGTTATCTGTTGCAGACACCAAGCCATCAAAGTGAGTTCTTTGTTGCCAGGCGACAGGGGAATGTGCAGAGATTGGCACTCTGAAACAAGGAGTTCTTTTAACTAATCCAGGGGGTTTTCTGTTGGGCCGAAATATATTATTGAAGTAGATTTGTATTAGAAATTGTATAGGTTCTTTGAGCTATTCGGCATAAGTATCTACTGGTTTATCAACAGTCTTTATACACTAAGATCCTAAGGAAACTAAAATAAATATCAGTTTTTTCATCGTCTTTATAAGCGAAGATACTTCTTTTATAATCCAGCTGATAGATCATATGGAACTTATACAACTTTTATACTTTCTTTTGTATTTAACAAGAAGTGAGCCTCATTCTTTTCTTTAGTAACTATAAACAATACTTAAATGTAATCTACAAAGCTTTGAAAATAAGAAAAATTAATGTTACTTTCAAGACGAATCTAGAAAACATTTTTCAAGCCTGAGCTAACTTGCAGATACAATCATCGAGGATCCTTTAGTGCGTCACAAGTGACCCAATTCGCCATGTCGGGCAACACGCGCCATCAATCAGCCGCATTTTCATTTTCATATTTATGTGCCCCACGAAATGGAGTGGGAATTTTGCACCAGCAGCAGCCACAACTACAATCCGTTGTAAAATGTGCATCATAAACGTTTAGGAAACTACAGGCAACAATGAAAGGTTGGCATACAAGCATGGGTATGGACCCGGACTTACTGAGTATTATCGTGGCACCAACAAAAAGCAAATTAACAAAAATCAAAAAATGTATTAGCATTGTTAAATCAATATAGATCAATTATTTCCTGTATCTTAAGCATTCCCAAAGTTCAATCTTTGTTATTTGCACTAAGAACATCACTGGAAACTAATGTTCCTCCACAGTAATAGTCCCCTTTATGGACAGCCAATCACTTCAGACCATAAAAGCCTTTGATTGCCCAGACAACCTAGTTGGGATCACAAAGTGGCATATTCATGGCAACACATGTGTCGGAGCAGCCCCCCGTCCGGGGCACGACTACAGGGTAGCAGTATAAAATCATATATGGGCCAACATATGAGCAGCGTGTGATTGACACGAAAAGCACAGCACAAACCCACTCACACTCGCTCGGAGCATGGTATAATGGATGCACATCTGGACGGGCGCACTTGCAGCATGACATCATTTGGCTCCGGCTTGACATCACAACATGTAGCAAAAGTATGAGCAGGAGGAGATGCAGGGAATCTGCACTGCCACTGCCACATGGAGAACACCCACGCACTCGGCTGGCCAGTGGGCAAGAAAGCTGAAAAAGTAATGAGGAGCGCAGTTGGGCCGGGTTAAGTGCCCGGTTACGGCATCGTCGCACATGAGTGTTTGGACACAAGCCTGACAGATGATAACTAATTGCCGTGCACTCGAATTAACATTGAAATTGATGGACAGCGGGCTGTCACTCGCAGCGATCGCCAATGGGGCGGCGATAAGGAAGCGCCAAGTGAGTGCGTTCCCCCAGCACCTGTCCTGGCGCACTGACTTCTCAATTAATCAATGAAGGGTACTGATTTATGGGGGCATTTATATGCATTTCATGGTGATCTTGTATCAAGGGGGATCGGCTATCATCTAATTCTTGTATATGTACACATATTTCATAAAGGTTTTTATATAAGTATGATCTTTTTGTATATCTAAGCCTACTCAACATACCTTTAAATACAGTTTTAATGGGTCCCAGATTTAATAGTGATCTAGTGTCTAAGGATCATAGCTCTGGCACGTAATTCATAAGATACTTATATTATTTTGAATATGATACAGTTCTAGGTAGCCCTTGTCCAGGTACTGACAACATACTCATACTTGTATATACCAGTCCAGATACATATCCCTCCTTAGGCATAAAATACCTCTGCTTATAAATCACTTCCCCTTACAAATACCCATCCTTTACAGCTTATTTCCCCCTTTGAGGCAGCAGCCAATCAAAGTTAACCAGTTATAAATCGTTTTAAAATCAGCAACCTATTGTTTAACCCTCCAAATGGGCCGCAAATAATTCAGACAATCAAAACTTTCGAAAGTTAACCAAGCAAATTAAGGCGAATTTATTTTTAACCATGACGCTAGATGGTTGCCGCCCGAAATGGAATCTCGGAGGCGGACATCTATAGCGTACATGCTGTCTAAATATATGTATAGAATTCGAGATGCTCTGATGAATATCAATTTCACAAGCCGGTCCGAGCTGATAAGGTCCGAAAAAGAGAACAACGAGCTGCAGTTATGAGACAGATGACTGATAACCCAATTTCACGAGCTCCTGCCACACAGTCGCTCATAAGTAATCGCTTCAATTTACGAAATTCATTACACAGAGGCGGCTACTAAGTGGCCCCTGCCCATGGGCACATATCGCGCATACGACATGCTGTCCATATCGCAGGCTGTCGCACTCACACCAAGACTCCGCATAATTTCCGCATTCAGTTGCAGATAAATAAATAATTGAGTCAAATTGAAATGCAACTCGCCAAACAATTCCACTCAAGCACGCAAATAAACTTCCCCAAGGAGCCCAACAATGAGATGATGATCATTGTTGGCCGACTGGTTGCTTTTCCTGGGCGGTCTTCGCCAGTCGGATCCCCGGATCCCCATCTCCATCCCCGTCCGCACTGCGATACCCAGTTCATTTCCATCTCCAGTTGGCCCCGCTCTGTCTGGCCGGCGGTGGTCAGTGATTTATGGCAGCAGCGGGTCAGCTCGGACCAGGATCGGGGCGTAAACAAAAACCCCAGGGAATGGAAGCACTTCAAAAAATACAACCCTCTTTTGGAAATTAAAAAAAAGTGGATGTGCTCAACAAGTAAATGAACCTTTCAAGATGAATTCATTTTTGGAATGAATTTCATTGAATTCATTCATCGTATTCAAAAACTAAATGAATTCACAGATATATTTCACTTTAAGACTGTAATGTAATATGATTATAATTTATAATCTTGAAATTGAATTCATTTTTGAAATGAATTAATTCATTCATCATATTCAAAAATTAAATGAATTCACAGATATACATATTTCACTTTAAGACTATAATGTAAAATGATTATACTTTATAATCTTGAAATTTGGTTTGTGTTCATTTTTAAAGTAGTTCTAAAAGTAAAAAAATACAAAATTTGTAACAAATTTTACAACAAAATTTATGTTCTTAAAGTGCTAAAATCATTTTGATTTTTTTTTCAAATTGAAATAGTTTTTCCCAAGTGTACAATTGGAGTTTCTAAGACTTTATGCAGCAGAAGCAGCCGCCTCAGAAGCAACAACAAACAGCAAGAACTTTCAATTCCAATTTGAAATGGTGCAGAACGTCAAAAGATCGCCGCCTGCCTCTATAGGCCCCCCTCAGGCCCCCTCGTAACCCCCTGGAATCCCATCATTCCAGTGATTCTCTAAGAGAACCCTTCACCGATCACTTGAGCTGCTAATTGTCGGAATCGAACACACACACATATGTGTATTTATAGCAAAGCAAGTGCAGGGGAAAAGAGAAAGGGGCAAGAGCGCGCCAGGGCGGGGGAGTGGGGCAGCTACTGATAAAGACCATTTATCAAAATTCATTCATGGAAAGCCGCGGCTGCATTCGATGAGTTCATCTCTCATCCCGCTGGGGCTCTCTCTTCAGTGGAAGCTGCTCTTAAGTGATCGACTCGACTCGACCCGACTCTCTTGCGGCTAACGGAAAAGGAAATCATTTGCACGGTTAGTTTAACGTAGCGCCAAACTGGTTGCAAAACCCATTGGCTGAACAGTTTGAGGGGCACTGCTTGAATGCAGTTAACTGCTTAGAAAGGTTTCAAAACCTTAGGTACTAGAATGAACACCCTTTAAAATAGTGATAACGTATCTAAAGAAAATTAGGGAAAAATAAAGAAAACCTGAATTTTTAAAGCAACTAAAAATTGTAATATATAAGGCATGCTATTGCATGTTTTAAATCTAATTCTATGAGCAAGAGGAAGTACGAATAAGTCACTACTAATCACAAGCGCACTCTGCCTTGCAGGAACTCTAGTGATTTCATTCAAATATTGAAGGAAAGAAAACTTTGTTGACAACGCAGTTTGATAATTTGCTTACATAGTACGTTTAAAATGCAATGATAACACACAATGTATGATTTGACTCATTTCCCTATCGCCAGGCCAATTTTCGCGAGAAAAGTAATTCCCCCTTTATTTCGGATCAACTATATACGATTTGGGCTTTTGAATCTTTAGGAAAAGGGGAACTTCCCTCTCGGTGAGGGTAACTCGAACAACGGTAGCAAAACGAAGTCAAGTCTTTCAGCGCTTTGCGGTCTGCGGATCTTCCAGATCTGCAGGCCACAAGACCTGGCAGCTCTCACTCGGAGTCGGGGAGTTGGGTCGGGTCCCAAGCCCATGGCATTGACCACGTAACCGAGTGCGAAAAGCGCTGGGAGTCGAATTACCAAAGTCGTCAAACGAGCTGCACACTTATGATGCCAAACACGTGAGCGACGAGGGACAGATCCCAGCGAATCGAGTGCAAAATCCGACGAGTGCGGCACAGAAATTGTGCTCGAATATAGCTACGAAGTCAGGCCAAGCCGATAGCCTCTGAGCCTGCTGGCGACACTGGCTTCGGCTCTATTTTTCTAAATTCTAAATTCGAGTCTAGGAATCCATGTCGCAATCAGCGAAACATGCTATCAATGGCGTCAATGCCGCCAACATAGCAATAGGTCTAATTAAATCCAGTCGCAGGCTGATAAGCCCCGAGTGCCATCAAAAACCAGATGCCGGCGCAATGTGCTCCACTTTCAGCCACCCTTTCGAAATGTTTTCGAACCAAAATCAAGGAAAACCCTTTGAATATAATTAAAGCAATGCCTTTAGCTGGGAAATTCGGTGTTTCAAAAAGTGGTGCATAGTTTTTGGGGCATTCAGAAGCAGCGTTTAGTGCAGTCAAAATAATATTGTTGATTAAAGCGCACATGATACTACCTACTTTCAAATGTAACATATTCCATTATAAGAATCACTATAAGAATTTCATTTGCCAAGTCCTATAAAACTGCCACAAACGCTCTCTTAATATTCCTAATCAAAGTTACTATCTATAAAAAATGCAAAGTGTCATTGTCTTATTTTAGGAATTGGTTTCAAAGCGTCTCAGCAGTTGGATTTTACGACTAATCTCAAGCTAATTAAGTGAAATTGTAATTGCCAGCCGGAAACGTTCAGGGGCGAGTCCTAATGGGTATGCCAAAAGAGCCGTGTCCTCCAAATTAGAAGATTGGGAGGTTATCAATCGGCCCCATCGATAACCTCTTCACCTCCTGCCAAAATAATTCTATGACATAATGCGGCGCTGCTGGCTTCTGGGTTCCATTGAACCCCGAGAACCAGGGACTGGCTCGGACCCATAGGATTATCGCTCGGAGCCAAAGAGTTGCAACTGCGCCGGAAGCGTGGATGAATCAAAAAGAGTGCAACACTGCAGAATAACAATAACAATAGCTGCGGTGATTAAGAGCTGACCTAGTTTCCAGTGTTTATGGTTGATACCAAGTGCAGGCAAAGTCGGTGAAGACAGTTTGAAAAGCATTGGCGGGGCTGGCGTCTTTATTTTATAATTGATTAACAAAATAGTACCTAAGGATGTGTTGTTAAAAAAACAGATTTACGAAAATTAGCTTATACAGTTTGGGAATCACTGTGAATGTGAAACCACAATTTACAGTTTGATATCCACTTTTTATAACCTAAGCTTTGCTTAATTTTGAAAGCATATTTCAGCTACATATGAATTACTTTTAGTAATTTTAAAAGCATCTCCCTTTAGTTCTATGGCCAACAGTTCATTTCCAACTTTATATCAAAATATGAAAACATTAACCCTAATTCGTATGATGCTAACTCTTTAAAGGATTTTGGGTGCAACCCCTTGGCTTCCACTTACCTTTCCATCCGCTGCGGTCAGGGACACAAGGCTGCCCACGAGGAACACGGCGCACAGCAGACCCGAGAGATGCCGTAGATCTCTGGGTAACATCTTCGACGGGTCCTTTGGTCCTATCCGCAAACCGTTTAAGTCTCACTGGGCGATCTGCCTATCGACTCGTCCCTCTCTCCCACTCTCTCTCTCTCGGTCAAAACACACACGAAACTGCCAACGAAATAAACATAAAGTTAGGACCTTGCCAGCAAAGTTCGATTTCAGAGAACCGACATCGACGGACTAAGTGCTAGAGGATTGATCTACGAACTCATGTGGGAAACTAACAGAAAACGCTGGTTCGCTGCGATCGTCGGGCGCAGCACTCTCCCCACATGTGGCGATCGTCAAGCGTTCGAAGTATTACTAAACACGAGCCCCGCCAAGAACTCGAATTCTTCGCCCGCTCGCTCGGCACGAGCGTCGCCGCTCGGCGCAGCTCGGCGGAGCTCGGCTACCCACACCACGGCAAGTGGGGCCTGCCATGGTATGGGTGCAGTGCTCGCCGCAGCAGTCGCAGGCACAGGCCAGGGACAGCGGGCCCGGATGGACGTGGGTTCGGGTGTGGATGTGCCCGCGGCTGTGGCTCTGCCTCCATGGAGTGGCTCTGAATTTAGCACTTTGACGCCTTGAAACGAGGAAATGAGGAGCAGAGCCCCTAGCCGAATCAAAGCCGCCTGCTTTAGAGCATAAGAATCTATTTCCCATGTTGGTTCCCTGTCTCCGAAAGGGGTATACTGTCTCTGCTTCCCATAATAACTCATTATAATGTTTACACTGTTATCGACCCTCACTTTCGTATAAACCTTTAAGTACCCTGTGTTTTATGATGACTTATATGTTGTGATAACCTCCCCAATAAACCCCCAATCTAACCCGCAATCTAACCCATTTTCTCAACTTCCACACCCCTTGTAAAAGATCTACACATCTACTGGGTATGCTATAGTCGCAACACCCAACTCCATCCGTGCTAGTGGCTCGAATACCATTCGATGCTCGCTTGTTTGTCGCGCTTTGATTAGGTTAAGGCTTTTTCACTTAGTATATAGCATATGTGTAACTGATAAGACGGATATGGCTGATGATTTCCTGTTAGAACTACTGAACAAGAGTCCAAGCTCGTCGTGCCTAGCGTTCTATTAGTTCCAACGCAGAAACACCACAGCATAACCTTTCGAAATTCGTGCTTCGTTCTGGGTTTTGAGGCCAGGGCATTTTGAAATGCGTGTTGATAGGACCACTATCAAGGCCTCGCTCTAGTTGGGAAAGTGGTCTATTGTCCCAGGGTGCGCGCAAGTCGGATATGACCCAATGGCCGCAATATATCCCTTTTAGGAAGCTGCAGAGATTAAAGGGGTTCGGCTTTGTAGGCTCTAACTAACTAATCGGAAGTGCTCAACTTCCTCGAACTCAAAGATTTGGTCACAGAAACATTAAAAAACAAACTTAAATTTCAAAAGTTTCAAAAATGCATCTTTTGTAGTTTTGAAAATGGTAACCTTATTATTATAATAAATGTTGGAACTAATAATCCTTTTAAATAGCATACAAGTTTATACCCCTTTCTTTAAAATGAGGTAATGTTCAAGTTTATTTTTTCTTCTGACCTGATTACTTAAAAGAGTGTTCAAAAATAGAACAAATAGGTTATAGACCATAAAGTACCGAGTTCTTAGTCAATAGAAAGTGTTGCATACTTTTAGAAAAAAACGAGTTGCTTTTATTATTATAAGATCAATTTAAACATACTGTTTAAATGCTTTTCTTTAAGTTTATGATGCAGTTTGAACTTAAAAACTTAAGGGAGAATACTAAAATTTAAAAAATAATAATAATATATATAATAATAGGATAAAACCACTCTCCCATTCTTCCGAGTTATCTTTTTCCTTAATGTTAATAAGTTTTAATAATGTCAATATACTATAAAAAGCTTTGTGCTGATTTTAGATTGCTTCAATTAGTAATCTTTTAATTATAAAACGTATATAGATGAACCTATAAATCAATGTCATGATGTCAGCATCCAAGAAAGAAGCGGATTAGATTGACTAGGGCACGGTTACATTTTTTGAAAGTCACTACCTAATGTTAGGAAATTAAAGAAGATTTTATTAGTGTATTTCAAAGCAAAGGAATTGTGAACTTATGCATGAAATGTTAACCCTTAAATGTTAGACTCTGTTATAAACAAGGCTATATTTCCTGAAAAAACGTGATTAGAATACTTGGTGTGAAAACAAATCACATTTTGGTGCGGCTATAATTATAACATGGACCAAAAAAACAGGGCTTGATAATGAAGCCTTGGAATTTCCCAGTCTGGGAGCCGAAATATTAGTGCCCCAAAGGCAGGAGCCGCGGCCAAACGGAAGCCATGTGCCCGATCTCGGGACGGGGGCTATCAGCTAAGAGCTGAGGCTGGGAGCCGGGAGCCGCGGCTTGAGGAAGGTGCTCCCGGGGAGGTGATCCGGCGGAGCGAAGCGACTTGTGGCATATCAGCAGCGGCGACTTAGTTTCGGACTTATCACCAACTTTTCATTCATTCCGCGGCGACAATGTTAGCCGCTGGGATTAGTGTTGCTATTGCTACATACGACCCGTCGCCCATCCGTTCCATATGCCGTATGCGACGGGGCCTCCCACTCCCGCCCCCAGTCCCACCCATCCACCCATCGCCATCACCCCCATCGCCACCGCCATCCCAACCCATCCGATCACACGGACAGTGTACGTGAGCCCAAGAGCCGAGCCGAGATCGTGCCCGGCCGAGCGATCGACGAGCTGAGATCGGGGCGTCGGGTCCGGAATCGGCGCTGGCGTTTGGCTTTTGGATCGCTCGAACTTATACTATAATTAGTCGTGTTCCGTCTCCCTGAGTAAGTAGTAGACTGGGCTCGGTCCGGAGCTGATCTGGCCAGTTGCCTCTGGTCTTTCCTTAGTCTGTTCTGTGGCGCAGACTGGTGTGCTGTGCGTTCGCATCGCGTTGCTCGGTTGTTGTTGTGTGTTCCTGGTAGGCTCTCATGTCCCGACGATGCCAAGTCCCACAAGGGACTTGACTTTGAGCAATTAAGCAACACAAAAATATATATTTTACAAAAATACTTAAAGTAAAACGGGGAAAAAGGCACCCGCATCGCTTGTCAAACACTTGTGCGAGTTTAGTGCCAGCTCCAGTGCTTCCCAAACTGTAGCGCGAAAAGCTGTTCCTTTTCGCTCGAACCTTAGGAATTGAGAAAATGTAAAAAACACTTAGGCGTTTCCCACAAATATTTAATGTCGCAAGAACACCGGTCAAGTTCTGTAGTTTTAAAATGTATTTTGCCAATGCTGCGAAATTAAAGTGCCCAATTTTCTGGCTCATCTTTCCAGGCCCAACGACGGCAACATATAAATTAATATTCGACGAGAACCGAGAAAATTATTGTGCAGGCTTAAGCGCATAGGGCATCATGTTGCCCTTCTGGAAGCGGTAAGTAATTTTGTAATACTATTAGATGTAAAGGGGGTGAAATGAAAAATATTTAAAATAAGAAATAGTAAAAAAAAGTTTACACTGAATGAATAAATTTAAAATTATATTTTTTTATGGGAATATATAATTATTTTTAAGAAAATATGTAAATTAACTATAATATTTTAATGAGTAGTAATTCCTAACTTTCTACAAAAGTAATGCTAATTTACGATTTGAGTTCCATATTGGAGTCTATCAAGAACAAGTCTTCTCCTAATTGCTGCGAGTAAAAATATACCAAAATATTAATATAAAAAATAATTTCCTTACTATTATAATACTAAAAACATAAAATGCACTTTGAAATATCTCCCCAAATCCCGGACCCATAGATCCCTTCTGTAGGCCCATTTGCCAAGTCAATATTGACTTCTCTTGAAAGCACCTAAGAGAGGGCTCTCTCTCTCTTAGCTATTTCTCTTCCACCAACAGCCTAAGAGAGCGAGATGCCAGCTTAAGAGAGCCGAGAGCTCCGAGAACCAGAAAGTAGACTGATAAGACAGATCCCCTATGCGGAGCACAGTTCCTAACCCCGCTGATCCCCGGTTTCCGATTTCCGATTTCTTTGCAGGCTGCTGTACGCCGCTGTCATCGCGGGAGCGTTAGTCGGTGCCGACGCTGTAAGATAACCCCACCTCGGACACCTCGTCCTAGCCATTCGGGTAGTTACCATCCTAACGCTTATGTTTTCCTCTCCCCCAGCAATTTTGGAAGCAGTCTGGTACGTCCGGTTCGATCCAGGATGCCGCTAGAACCCAAACCCGATACCCCATCGATCAAAGAAACCCCATTGACCCCAGCTACGAGATCGTGCCCTCCGCCGGACAGCAGCGCGGCGAGCCGTTGCCCAAGAACTGCACGGCCGGATATGCGGGCTGTGTGCCCAAGTGCATTGCGGAGAAGGGCAACCGGGGTCTGCCGGGCCCCCTGGGACCCACTGGACTGAAGGGCGAGACGGGTTACCCCGGCTTGGAGGGACCGCTGGGCGACAAGGGCCAGAAGGGTGACCCCGGTCCGTATGGCGTGCGTGGCGACAAGGGCGAGCGCGGATCGCCGGGACTTCACGGACAGGCTGGTGTACCCGGTGTCCAGGGCCCTGCTGGCAACCCCGGCGCCCCCGGTCTGAATGGCAAGGACGGATGCGACGGCGAAAGGGGTTTGGCCGGTGTGGATGGTCTCTCAGGAATGCCGGGACTCCGTGGCTTCCCCGGAGTGCCGGGCGGCAAGGGCGAGAAGGGTGAGCCGGCCAAGGAGAACGGTGACTATGCCAAGGGCGAGAAGGGTGAGCCCGGTTGGAGGGGCACACCTGGTCTGGCCGGAGAGCAGGGATTCCCGGGCGAGAAGGGCGAACGCGGTGACAGCGGACCCTATGGAGCCAAAGGACCTCGAGGTGAACACGGCATTAAGGGAGAGAAGGGTGCCTCGTGCTACGGACCCATGAAGCCCGGCAACCCGGGTGAGAAGGGCGCCAAGGGAGAGCCCGCCACATCGGCGCCAAGCAACACGGAGGTCACCGTCCAGGGACCACGTGGCGACCAGGGACAGAAGGGAGAGCCAGGACCAGTGGGCCGCAAGGGAGAAGCCGGACCGGAGGGTGAGACTGGACTCGATGGACAGAAGGGAGAGAAGGGTCTGCTCGGTCACCCAGGAGACCGCGTGAGTACACATGTCACGGGGACTAACTAGCATCCGGAATCCTTACATCACCTCATCGTTTCTTCCCCACAGGGTCGTCCCGGTAACTTTGGACCCCCAGGACCTCCCGGACAAAAGGGAGATCGCGGAGAGCCCGGACTGAACGGTCTGCCCGGAAATGTGGGACAAAAGGGAGAGGCAGGACGACCAGGACAGACTGGTAAACAGGGACTTCTGGGACCTCCTGGACCACCGGGCGGTGGACGTGGAACCCCAGGACCTTCCGGTCCGAAAGGACCTCGCGGTTATGTTGGCGCACCCGGACCTCAGGGATTGAACGGAGTCGATGGACAACCAGGTCCGCAAGGATACACGGGACAGAAGGGAGGCACCGGTCTGCCCGGACGACCAGGCAATGAGGGACCAGCTGGCAGGAAGGGCGAAAAGGGAAACGCAGGATTCGATGGACCACCGGGACCGATTGGCCCCATTGGACACCAAGGACCACCAGGACCCGAGGGAGAGAAGGGTGAAGCCGGTTTGCCCGGCATTGGCATTCCTGGAGCCAAGGGAGACGAAGGAGTTCCTGGGTAAGTACCCCTGGGTTGTTAGCCAAGTCTTAGGAAGGGGTTTCCAAAGCATGCTAAAAATATTTTGGGTATTTCAACTTGAATTTATTTTATCGCACGCACACCGAAAGTGTTCGTGTCTAAAAGTATGCAACAATATATTTGAAGTCCGTAAGAACGATCAGTTCATTCAGAAGGACGACTATCATTTTTTGCTGCCTACTTTTAGACACCTAAAATTATTTTATTATTTATTTATTATTGTTTTATTATTTATTTATTTATTATTAATTTATTTATTTATTTATCATATTTAAAACTCAATATCTTTGGTTTAGAATAGTAACAAAACGAAGCAGATTTCTATTATGGTTTTTTTTTCGAATTCCTTCAATTCCTTATTCGATGTGCGATGTATACTTTAATAGCAATAGATTATCAGATTGGCATTTAACCTACTAGTTCTGCATTGAGATCTTCGTTTCAATAACGTGCCCCTGTTACCCCCAGATATCCCGGACAGAAGGGCAGCAAGGGAGAGCGCGGCTTCAAGGGCAACGTGGGTGTTCCCGGTGATTCCAAGCTTGGCCGTCCTGGTGCCCCTGGTTTGGTCGGTGCTCCTGGGCCAAAGGGTGATGCAGGACGTCCCGGTACTCCCGGCCAGAAGGGAGACATGGGCATCAAGGGAGACGTCGGCGGCAAGTGCTCCTCGTGCAGGGCAGGAGCCAAGGGAGACAAGGGTGCGATCGGTCTGCCCGGCATTCCCGGCAAGGATGGCGCACGCGGTCTACCCGGCGAGCGAGGATATCCCGGAGAGCGTGGACACGATGGTATCAACGGCCAAACTGGATTGCCCGGTGAGAAGGGAGAGGACGGTCAGACGGGAGTTCCCGGTGCCGATGGAGCACCCGGTCTTCCGGCCATTGCGGACCTGAGCCTTATCGAACCCATCAAGGGCGAAAAGGGTAATCCTGGCTGGAATGGAGCCCCCGGAGTGAAGGGAGAGCGTGGACCTGACGGTTTGCAAGGAGCTCCTGGACGCAAGGGAGAGTTTGGTTTGAAGGGAGAGAAGGGTCTTTCCGGTGCTCCCGGTATTGATGGAAGACCCGGACGCGCTGGACGAGACGGCTACCCTGGAATCCCCGGTGTGTCCATCAAGGGAGAGCCTGGATTCCATGGCCTCAACGGACCCAAGGGTGACAAGGGTACTTTGGGCAGGTCCGGAGAGAAGGGAGAACCTGGCAGCTGTGCCGCCGATGCACTGATTGTGCCCGCCAAGGGCAACAAGGGTGAGCCCGGCCAGACGGGCATGCCAGGACCTGTGGGATTGACCGGCGAGAAGGGAGACACCGGCTACGATGGCCCCAAGGGCGACACTGGACCCCAGGGTCCGGCTGGCTTGGAAGGACCTCGCGGCTTGACTGGACCACGCGGCGAGAAGGGCAACCAGGGAGCGGTTGGTGCCCCTGGTAATCCCGGCAAGGATGGCTTCCGCGGCGTTCCCGGACGCAATGGTGAAGCCGGCCCGAGGGGAGAGCCTGGCATCTCAGTGGCCGGACCTACCGGACCACCTGGTCTGAGTGGTCTGCAGGGCGAGAAGGGTGAACGTGGTCTAACTGGAGTCCAAGGCTTCCCCGGACCCGATGGCAGCGTGGGATATCCTGGCGACCGAGGCGACGCCGGTTTGCCCGGAGTGGCTGGACGTCCCGGAGCTGTTGGAGAGAAGGGAGACGTGGGTCCCTTGGGTCCTCAAGGTGCCCCCGGACCTCCGGGTATTCCTGGTATCGACGGCGTGCGTGGTCGTGATGGCGCCAAGGGTGAGCCCGGCAATCCTGGACTCGTCGGCATGCCCGGCAACAAGGGAGATCGTGGTGAGCCTGGCAACGATGGACCCAAGGGCTTCGCTGGCGTCACTGGTGCCCCCGGAAAGCGCGGACCCGCTGGTATTCCCGGTCTTCCTGGTAAGTTCTTCTGGGCTTTAGCCTTTAACAAGTTGATTTAACTCAGAACATACCTTTTTCGATGATCTCATTACTTCTTTACTTAAAGTTATACATCTCAATATATTATTCCAGTTCCAAGCTCTGGAAAACGCACTTCATTTGATATCTTTCCTTCTATCTTTCCACTCCCAGGTGCCAAGGGTGACAAGGGAGCTGCTGGCTTGACTGGAAACGATGGACCTGTGGGCGGACGCGGTCCCCAAGGTGCTCCTGGCCTAATGGGCGTGAAGGGTGACCAGGGCGTGGCCGGTGCCCCCGGACAGCCTGGCCTGGACGGCTTGCCTGGCGAGAAGGGTGTCCAAGGATTCCCAGGTCTGGATGGAGCTCCTGGTCTGCCTGGCGATGCCTCCGAGAAGGGACAGAAGGGTGAGCCCGGCCTTTCCGGACTTCGTGGTGATACAGGTCCAGCTGGAGAGCCCGGTTGGCCCGGTGACAAGGGTCTGCCCGGTCTGCCCGTGCATGGACGTCCTGGTCCTCAGGGCGAGAAGGGTGATGCTGGACGCAATGGCCTCGATGGACTCGACGGAAAGAATGGCGAGAAAGGTGACCAAGGTCTGCAGGGGGTTTGGGGCCAGACTGGAGAGAAGGGATCGGTGGGAGCTCCCGGTGCTCCCGGTCTCCCTGGCATCGATGGTCTGCCCGGTGCAGCTGGTGCTCCTGGCCCTGCTGGCTATCCCGGCGTTCGCGGCGACAAGGGAGAGCCTGGTCTAACTGGTCTGGATGGACTCAAGGGTGCCACTGGACCCGCTGGTCTTCAAGGTTTCACCGGAGCTCCTGGCCCCAAGGGTGAGCGCGGTCTCCGTGGTCAACCGGGTGCCCCGGCCTCCGTTCTGGTGGAGCGCGGCGAGAAGGGAGCTCAGGGCGAGCAAGGATACGCTGGCGAGAAGGGCGAACGTGGTGACCAAGGAGAAACCGGTCTAACTGGACGCGAAGGAGCGAAGGGTGATCGCGGCTTGACGGGACCACCTGGTGCCAATGGCTTGAACGGTTTCCCTGGTGCCAAGGGTGACATCGGGCCTCAAGGAGAGGCTGGCTATCCTGGAGTCACCATCAAGGGAGAGAAGGGTTTGCCCGGTCGCCCCGGCAGGAATGGACGTCAAGGTATGTTTATAAACCTTAGAGATCTGTAACATCTCACGATCCTAATCACTTTCCTTTCTTCAGGTATCATTGGAGCCCCGGGTTTGATTGGCGAACGTGGTTTGCCCGGTTTGGATGGAGAGCCAGGACTTGTGGGTCTGCCTGGACCCATTGGACCGGCTGGCATCAAGGGAGAGCGCGGCTTGGCCGGCACCCCCGGACAACCTGGACAGGATGGCTTCCCCGGCGCCCCCGGACAGAAGGGAGATGCTGGACCGCAGGGCTTCAAGGGTGAACGTGGTCTGAACGGCTTCGAAGGACAGAAGGGAGACAAGGGTGAGCAGGGACTCCAGGGACCACCTGGTCTGGTCGGTTTGACCGGAGCCAAGGGTGACATTGGCTACCCGGGATTGGATGGCAACGATGGACCTCCTGGCCCTGTTGGGGAACGCGGCTTCACCGGACCCAAGGGACTCGATGGACGTGACGGACTACCTGGCCAGCCTGGACAGAAGGGTGAACCCGGAATGGTGCCCCCACCGGGACCCAAGGGTGAGCCTGGTCAGCCCGGACGCAATGGACAAAAGGGCGAGGTGGGACCACCAGGACCAGTTGGCCTCAGCGGCATCCAGGGCGAGCGCGGTGAGAAGGGTGAGCGTGGATTGATCGGTGTGACCGGAAACGTGGGTCGTCCGGGAGCCAAGGGAGATCGCGGTGAGCAGGGCGAACGCGGTTTCGACGGTGCTGTTGGTCTGATCGGTGTGAAGGGCGAACCCGGAGCACCGTGCTCCGCTGCCCTGGACTACCTCACCGGCATCCTGGTCACCCGTCACAGTCAGTCGGAAACGGTGCCCCGGTGCGCTGCCGGACACACGGAACTCTGGACGGGCTACTCGCTGCTGTACGTCGATGGCAATGACTACGCCCACAACCAGGACCTCGGTTCCCCCGGCTCCTGTGTGCCCAGGTTCTCCACCCTGCCAGTGCTCTCCTGCGGTCAGAACAACGTCTGCAACTACGCCTCGCGCAACGACAGGACCTTCTGGCTGACCACCAACGCCGCCATGCCGATGATGCCCGTGGAGAACGAGGCCATCCGGCAGTACATCTCGCGTTGCGTCGTCTGTGAGGCGCCGGCCAATGTGATCGCCGTGCACAGCCAGACGATAGAGGTGCCCGACTGTCCGAACGGCTGGGAGGGTCTCTGGATCGGCTACAGCTTCGTCATGGTGAGTACACCCGCCCGAAAGCATCTTAGGCTGTCTTAAAATAATTGATTTAATACATAGAGATATTTTGATTGCATAATCAAATTTCTCAAGTGTAGTAATTAAGTATGATTTGAAAATATTTTTTCGAAAATTTCCGACAGGTGGCGTACGTGCAACATCCATCCAACGAGTTGCATAAGCACCACCTACTGGAAAATTTGAGAAAATATAATACAGTATTTATGCCCAAGAACTTCTTTAATATTTGTTCGATTTTCATAATTCTTGAAACCTTAACCTAATCGAACCCCCTAACACCTAACACCCATCTCTTTCCTCAGCACACGGCCGTGGGCAACGGAGGCGGTGGACAGGCGCTGCAATCGCCTGGCTCCTGCTTGGAGGACTTCCGCTCCACGCCCTTCATCGAGTGCAACGGCGCCAAGGGCTGGTGCCACTTCTACGAGTCGATGACCAGCTTCTGGATGTTCAACCTGGACACCACACAGCCGTTCGCCAAGCCCGAGCAGCAGACGATCAAGGCCGGCGATCGGCAGTCGCGTGTCTCCAGGTGCCAGGTGTGCATGAAGAACTCGTCGTAGGACCTCCACGCAGTAGCCCCCACAGACACCCACACAGCACACACAGCATAAGTTTAATCTAAATGTAAAGCCTTAAATTTACCAACGAGCCGTGTGTGTGCCCCGCCCACACACGCACAACACCAACAAGAAACAAAAACCAACAAACACACACCGACGAACCAACACTGCTACAAATTCCTTAAACTAACCAAAAATGAAAGAACGGATCCCCGGTCGAAGTGCTATTTACTGACCCGGACCACAATGCCATTTTTTATCTGCCAATTAATGTTCTAAACAAATGTAAACTGCTTCTAAGTTACGCTACGTAAGTTAAGTAAATCAAACAAATAAATAAACTAGCCTCGGTCGTATGTCGAAAAATATTAAAGCCACCACGTGTGCGTGCGATCATGTTCCGGTTTTATTCTCCAACCCGATCAAATGCGAATGATGCGCCATGTACAACGATGATACGACGAGTATCGAACGAATCCTTCGACATTGATCACCGCCTCAACTGCTGTACACAACTTTGTCGCCCGTTGTTTACGTTTACGAAACAAACAAAAAATGGTAAAATAAAGAAAATTTATAAATACATTTTACATTTCATAGATTTAGCATTATTAAGGGAACTAAGCTGTGGTTATAGCCTAACGATAGGGATTTCTTTGTTTTTATTATAGTTGTGAGGGATGATATTTGTAAATGTATATCCTTCTTATGAAAGCATTTCTGCTTCCTTTATCTATCAGTTTCCATTAAAAGGGTTGCATCATTTTTCAGGTTGGGGTGTGCTTTCGTAATAGATACTTCGAGGAGAGGAACCTATAAGTTTATAAAGATCTTGAAAGTCTAGAGTTCTCAGATGATTAGCTCAATGGCCCAGGCAAAGATCAGACATCTTTTATGCTAACCCTTTAGGGCTAACGTCTATAGATGATATGATCTTAAGACAGAAGACGTGGAGAAAATCCTTAAAAATTACTATTATTTTCCAGGACGGGGTATTCTTTTTTAAAAGATACTTTTAAGAAAGGAATCTGTAAGACCATAAAGTCCTTAGAAATCTGTAGTTTCGAGAAATTTGACTGATATTCCAGACAACGATTAAAAATCCTTTGTCCTTACGATAAGATCTTCTTCGAGGGTTCGGCGGGGTTGACGAGGTGGAAAACCCTCTGAGGAGTGGAGAGCCCTCAAAGTGAGGTGAGAAGAACTCACCACGTGCACTTGTGCGCATGCCTCTCTCCATCCGGGTTCCGCGTGGGGGTTGGGTTCTCGAGGGGGTGGCGATTGGGGTCGCAGGGTGGCGCGGAGAGCGGGCTAACTGGGCCAGGGGGTTGGCAGGCGAGACCATATGATAATGATGTGCGGACACACAGGCGCACACACATAGTCCAATTGGTGGTTGGAAGCAGCTCGGCGCGATTCCAGCTGAGCAAAATAAGGGTAGGCCTGTGTGGCTTCAGGTTGGGAAAGTGAGTTGGAAAAAA
The DNA here is from genome assembly GCF_025231255.1 of Drosophila biarmipes. Taxonomy (NCBI): domain Eukaryota; kingdom Metazoa; phylum Arthropoda; class Insecta; order Diptera; family Drosophilidae; genus Drosophila; species Drosophila biarmipes. The sequence goes on along the minus strand of NC_066612.1, from coordinate 3,461,575 downwards.
AGTGCCAGAAGCCAGTGAGACTTGGACGCAAGCGGTGGCGCTCGTCGGCGGGAGTTGAACCTTCAGGCAGATAAGCGGAGCAGCCTTTGGGAGCCCAAAAGAGGTGGAGGAGCTGAAAAAATGTGTGTACCCCGAAAAAAAGAGTGAAAATTACGTGGTCGCCTGTCGAGACGTGGAGAACTCAATTTAGTATAACTAAGGAACCGCAAAGCTAACCGGAAGTGCAGCCACAAAGGCCGATCCCCTCAAGGCACAGCAGAAGAAGCAGCAGCAGCGGTAGCAGCCACCCCCCAAAGGCCAGGACTCAACTCCAACCCCTATTTATGATTATCGTCCTGCTGCTGCTGTTCCACTCGCTGTGCGTCTACTGCCAACGCATCGTGCTCTACATCCACGACCGATGCTTCCCCAGGAACGTGCGCCTGCTCCAGGAGGTGGCCGAGACGGTGGGCGATCGTAAGGCCCCGCAGCGCCTGGCGGAGCAGCAGTTGGAGCAACAGAAGCGCAGCCAGAAGCGTCGCATCCTCGAGCCCATCCTGCCGCTGGTCGGTGGCGCCAACTCCGAGGCCTGCCGCTTTTGTGCCCACAGCCCGCAGGGCTATTGTCGCCATCACTTCCATCTGCAGGAGCTGCAGCTGCACAAGCAGAGGGGTTCCGGTGGCGAGCAGGGCTTCCGGCAGATCAGACGGATCAAGCGGGAGCTGAAGAGGACCATTGGTCAGCAGCAGCAGCACCTGCAGCCGGTGAGGAGCTATCGACCTGCCAGACTCAGTGCCAGCTGGAGCAGCAGCTCCCTGAGCAGTGGCTACGCTTCGTTGACCAGCCTGGGATCACAGGAGGAGGAGTTGGGCTCATTGGATCAGGAGATTCTAGAGGATATACCACAGGAGGAGGCGGAGGATCCACAGCAGTTGCAAGCAGAGATTGAGCAGCAGCTTTTGACAGAGGAGGGAATTCTAGAACCCCTGCTAACCACCCACTTGTGAACCAACTGCTTTGGGCCTTACCTCCCACAGAAGGGTTAACCTTCAGTTAACCAGTGGTTAAGACACAAAGTCAGTGGGGTCATCTACTAGAGCAAAATAACCCTTATAGCAGTCCTAGTCACTTAAGGAACCTTGAAGGTGGATTTGAAAGAAAGAGGAGGCGTCTAGTTAACCACTTGGTAAACCGCAGAACGAGCTATCCCTGAGTTCTTTGCAAAAGAGGACCTCACGAGGTAAAGACGCCACCCCTGAAGCCGCTCCTTAATCAATTTCAAACAACTTGAGAGCTCTGGCGAACGACAACAACCCCCAGCAGGCTCAACCTTTTGACACTCCCATCCCCAAATCATTTTGAAGTGCGCCCTTTGTCTAAATTCTTTGAGTTCGTCAAGCAAAAATTTCTAGTCACACAATGTCTGATGTGGAAGTGGATCCACAGCCGTCCCTGCCCGTGGTGGCCATAGCCCCGAGGAGGCGTCGCCACAGCGGTCGCCGCGGAGGAGGTGGCTGCCAGGCCCTGCAGGAGGCCGGGTCCTCGTCCTCAGCCTCGTTGCCCCCAACGCGCTTTTGTCCCCTGCCCGAGGGCGTCGAGGACAACTGGACGTGGAGCAAGCGGCACCGCTCCAAGGAGGTGGTGCTCAGCGGTCCCAATTCCCGAACCGTGCACTTTCATCCCAACTGGAGCAAGGGCACCGCCGGCGTCCAGGGCAAGCGTTCCCTGAACAATGGTCGCTACTACTGGGAGCTGCATGTGTCGCAGCGCGTCTTTGGCACCTCGATTATGTTCGGGATCGGGACCAAGTCCGCCCGGCTCCATGCCAACGCCTTCCGGAACATGCTGGGCGAGAACGAGCACGGCTGGGGACTGTCCCACAAGGGCGTGCTCTGGCACAAGGGAGTGGCCCTGCTGTACACGAAGCGGTTCCGCGAGAACCATCCCACCCAGATCGGCGTGCTCTTCGACGGCATCGAGGGCACACTCACGTATTACAAGGATGGCAAGTGCCTGGGCGTTGCCTTCAGAGGATTGGATCAGGTGAGTCGCAGGGATGAGTCAGAATTGGGGCAATGCAGATAGTACAAATGTATTGTTATTGTTATTTTTAAAATTGCTCTGACATGGAGTACTTATATTCACACTAAAATCTTCCTTAATCCCTTCCAGATCGATGAGCCCCTGTACCCCATTGTGTGTTCCACGGCCGCCAAGACGGAGATGACCCTGAAGTGCACGCGGCGGGAGTTCGTCAACCTGCAGGATCGCTGCCGGGCGGTAATAATGCGGCGGGTGCGCAGCGCCTCGCAGCTGGAGAAGCTGAAGCTGCCGCTGCCCATAAGCGATTATCTGGGGGAGGTGATTGACGAGATGGAGCCCCTGCGCCAGGTAGACAACTACGATATACTGTGTGATTTGTAGGGCTCCGCAGCATCCTCGGTCCCAGTTAGCTTAAGTTTAAGGAGTACGTCCTCGCCCCCAGGTCAATGAGCTGGAGATGTGCATCATGAATTATGATTTGTAAGCGGCGGCCCGTGAATCTGTTTTGTGCCATCACAATGGAGTGCACTCCGCATCCGCGACGATGCAGTGCCTCTGGGACATGTAAATTTCTCGTAGTAGTTGTATAGAGTGATTGGTGTACCGTATTTGTTAAGCAATGGCATTATCAAAATGTGGATAATCCGATTTTCGGTTTTGTTTTTAGCTTTTTGTTGAAAATGTTCTAGCAAAAATGTGGGGAAATAGGCCAATTCGGTGCAATATTTGTGATATAAGGAAAAGAGAGTAAATTAAATCGTATTTTGGGGCTTCAAGAGCTTGCTAGAGAACCGCAAAATATTTTAGAGCTAAGCATATTTTCCAGTACAGACGAGTGTGAAATCTAGTCAAAAAGAACACGCTGCTAACTAATTTTGTATAATCGCAGTCAGCAATTAAAGCTTAAGTATTGTAATTTAACAAAACGACAACGTTTCTAGTCATATATTGCGAGTAAAGCAAATTAAAAATGTAAAGAATGTAAGCACATGTAAAAGTACAGCACGTAAATTATTTAGTAAAAATTATTTATTATGCTTTTTGTAGATTCTTTTCTTGTGTCTATATAAATTACTACTCATAATGTAATTGGTACATGACAAACCAGACATAAGACATGAAAATTTAAATGAAATTCGTGGGAAGCGCTCAAACAATTTAGCGATATTGATTTGGATTTACATAAATAAAACATAAATTTACTAACTATATAAATGAAATACAATACTAAGCACAGGTTCACTATAGCACGATGGAGTTTTGGCTGGGATCTACAGCTCGTCGGAGAGGTGGTTGATGTTCTGCAGGTGGTCACCGTAATCGGTGGCCTCGCTGCCCACAAAGGTGTCGTAGTTGTTGAGTATTTCCAGGTAGGACAGCCTGTCGTCGTGATCCTCATCGGTGGAGACAAACAGGTGGTCCACCTCGTCGTTGGCAATCGCCGTGTTGCTTGGCACAATCCAGGACAGCACCTCATCGCCCGTGAGCACGCCATCGCCGTTGGTGTCGTGATCCTTGTCGAATCGCTCCTTCTCCGTGATCAGCCACTCCTTGTCGTGCTGCGAGGCTGAGTCGCCGACGAACTCCTGGAAGTTGATCTTGCCGTCGTGATCCAGGTCCTTCTCCTGCATCGTGTGCTCCAGCAGTATGGGCAACATCTGTGGATGCTCTTCGGGATTTTGGAAGTAAATAAACTCCTCCAGCGTCAGGACTCCATCCTTGTTCGCGTCGGCCGCATTGAACATCTCCTTGTCCTGCTTGATCATCTTCTGCTCATCCTCGTAGCTGTCATAGTCGATGGTCTCCTTTTTGAAGTCCTCATCCTCCATGGCATAGGTGTCCAGCAAATACTCCCTCCACGTTATCTTCTCGTCCGCATCCTGATCTATTTCCTCGAACCTGTCGGCGGCTTCCTCCTCAGACAGTTTTCTACAAGGTTATTGTTTATTTTAGTAGGGTCTTAACACGGTTTTCTTTTAGTTGAGCAAGAGCAAAGCATTAAGTTGCCGAGGATATTATTGGCTTGGCTAACATCGATGCAGTATTAATCAACAGACAACACTCACTTAAAGGACCTTAGTATCCAGGCTTTCAACTCATGCCGGTCGATGAATTCGTCCTTATTCAGATCCATCATTTTGACCAGTATCAGCAGGCGTCTCTTTGATTCCTCCGGCGACAGTGTGTCGAATTCCTGGGCCTCTTTCGTATTGCCTAATGTTATTTATTAATTAATAAAAATTAATAATAGAACACAAGCGTGAACAGTTGAATGGAACATAAAGCAGGAGCAATGCCCATTGACGTGTTGCTTTTGGAAAACAATTTTAATGGATTTGCGATGGAAGCACTGCGCGGAAAACTCGGTAAAAGCGGGAAAAGTTTTGTGTTTGAAGTAAATATATAAGAAATATGACTTTATTAAATACGAGTTTTTTGTTTTCGAAAATACGGACTACATAAATACGCCTATTTGTGGACATTCCAATATATACATATGACTGAACCACATTCTCTTCTTGTTAGAATGATTCTTTCCATGTGCAGACCCACAAAAATAAACCGAAGGAAAGTAAACAAACACATCGCCAAAGCGTACACTTTAACAAATTTAACAACTTTTATGCTTGCAGTATAATATGAAAATCACCATTAAAAATGATAACATTGGTAAAGTAGGAAAGAATAATATGATATTTTAGAAATTAAAATAGATAAGGATAAAAAGTATATTTTGTTTGTATACCCACAAATCGTTAGAATTTGTACTGACATATGTATGGTTCAAGACCCACAAAAGATCTTTTGGAGAACCAGCATCTATGAATTTAAAAATGTGTTTTTATTCAACACAATTGAAGTTCCCATTCCTTTCTTTAAATGGTCATGTAAAGTATCCTTAAAATATTTTTATGTGTGAATAATAGTAACTAAAAAGAATGTATAAAATCTAGTCTTTTTTCACAGTGCACCCCCTTTTTGGTTTTATGAGTTCACCAAATAAATGAATGATTTAGGCTGAAGATGATCTGTTTTCCCGGCGATGACTCACCGATGATGGCCTCGTGGTCGAACTCCACGTTGTGCTCCCCATCCTCGCCGTGGTGGTGGGCGTCCCGGGGGGCGTAGATGCCGTCCTTGACCCGCTCCTTGCTGAGGTGCTTCTCGTGCTTGTGGCTGTTGGCCACCGCCCCGTAGGCGGGCATGGGACCCACGGCGGCCAGGAAGGCGATGGCGCACAGGGCCAACGGGAAAAGCGGCAGATTCCTAGGCATTTTAATTGATTATGCCGCGCGGCGTGTTTCTCTTCTTTTTGATTATTTTTTTGGCAGCCTCCCGAACACTTGAGTGGATGTTGATCCCTAAGAGGAGGGGGAGTGTGAGGGGGAGAAAGAACGGATGGACGCACACGTAATGCCCAACAACACAATGAACTCAGTTCACCTTTCGCCAGCTTCTGAAATATGCAAATGTCAGTTCAGCCCAAAAAAATCTGTCTTTCGAATTTAAATACCCACCAAGCAGACCGACAGCTGTTGCCTTTGAAATTCACTCTAATATTTGTTTAACCACCAACATTCAACATTGGACCTTTGCTCTCAGCTGCGGGGCTTCTGTATTTGCATTTAGTTTAATTTACGATTCTGTAGCTATGTCTCATTTTAAACAAATATTAGTTTATTTATCTCCGCCGAAAAAAACGAAGAGGCAAAAAGTGTAATCCTCAGCGATAGACAGGTGTTTACTATCGCTTATCGATTTATCGTTGTAGCCCTGGCTTTCTGCCTGCTTACCAACACTGCACAGCTGGCTTATTCTTAGTAGAGGTGAGAAAAAATAAATATTAATATTTTCGTACCTAAATTTGCCAGTATGGTTGTTAAATTAAAAAAATAAAACATGAATTAAAAATTAAAACTTAATCAGAGATTAAAGTAATGTCATAATGGTGATTCCTTTACTTGATCTGTAGACTCAAAAACTATCGAAACTAAAACGTCGATATATCGATATAATTGGGAGCTTAGCCCATCGCTACTTTGCGAGTTGCGAATTTGTTGGAATTTTGTTTTTCTCTCCACAATTAACAAAACATTAAGCAATTACAAACTAAGCTACAGCTCAGACAAGGAATCTCCAGGCTAGTTACAGGTCTACCCCAAGAAGAGGACCAGGTAAGCCATCACATCGAAAAGCGTGAGGAAAGTATTGCTGCTCAGGGTAAAAAACATCCAGAAAAGAAAGGCAACGCAGATGATTAAATTCAAATGACATCATTTTGCGACAGCTGTGTGGCATAAAGCTCGTTTGGAGCCGCGCGTTTATTTATTTCGAAATTTGATCATAATTCCCGTTCATTTTGTGAGCCCCAAACACGCAAAGGACACTCGAGCGCAATAGGTGTGCGTGTGTTTTCGCAGGACTTCAGGTTCGGTTGTGTGTGTGGCAGTCCCTTTGCTGGTGTGCACATGTGTTTGTGTAGGAGTTGTTGACCGGCTCGGGCGGCCTTTTATTTTGGTTTTATCATTATTTTCACCTGGCGCCGAGCGACAGAAATACTTACTCATTAGTCGACCGGTCAGCTCCGTAATTATAGTCCCTGACTAAAGCTTGGCATGCAACTGGTCGCGGGGAACGACTTTGCGAGGGAGAAAGATAAGCGCTCAGGGGTGTCGTCAGTCGAATTCCAGGGGGGTTTGCAGGAACGGTATTTGGAGAATATTCATGATTTTTTTTCTGTTGGAGAGTTGGACTTTCCATTAGAGATTACGAATATGTAAATTTTTTTATTTTATGAATTTAGAGTCATGCTACTATCAATTGTGGCTTACAAATTTATGTTTGTATAATTGAAAAACCGATTACTAATGTGATTCACTGTATATGTTTAATTTTTTAGTTGTTTAAAAAGCAAGATGATTATAAAATACAAACATGTATACAAATTTTAAGAAACAATTTGAGATTTACAACCTTTATACTTTTTGTATTTTAAAAATGTTGGCGTAAAAATGTAGCATAGCTGCTTTTCGATTTTTAAGCTCAAAATTGTATAAGAAAGTTACCCCTTATTAAAATTGATAAAACATTTAATTTTTTTTTTTTTTTACTGTAAAAAGGCAATTTAAAAATCCATTAGACTAACATCTGGAGTTTCTATTAAGTTAAAAAAAATTAGGGAATATTTTGATTAGCTCCAAACCCTAAGCTACAAACAACGCCCCTTCATATCCCTTCGCCCACACCGCTGGCTAGACCATATCGTATATCACGCGGATGATTATCCTGGCCGAATGCGTCACTTTGTCATTTGGGTATCTGCCACCTTACACCGTAGGCTAATCCAATAAAAAGCTGCTAACCATTTCAGAGAGCCACGCTGCGCGACGCCTATATAAAAAAGAAACCACAACAGTTGAGCTAACGCTGGGAAAACCTCTTGGTCGAAACGTGGAACCCGATTTCGGTTTCAGTCGAGAGTCAACCTTCAGCGGCGCAACAGCGAGCTTTTTCCTTGCCCCCCAGATTCGTTTTTGCCCGCATAACTCATTTGTTTTTCACTTACGTTTTACGGTTTTCGTTGGCACGCCCGCGCTAATTAATCCGAAGATAACCAGCAGCAATCAGGCCAAATGCCGTACATTATCATACGGGGGAACTTAGCCTCCTACAGCCACAAATATCCATGGCGAGTGCTCGTCTCCGGATTGAAAGGTAACGACCGTTCAGTCCCGTAGATACAATATCTCATTTTCGTTTCGCTTTTACTTTGTCGTCTGTTTACCATTGCGACACAATTAATTTCGAGAGCTTGGCAAACAGATACGAACACACAGAAACACCTCCCCACGCATACGAGCACATCACGCTAGCTTTTTGAGCGTTAGTTTCGGTTTTTCCACTTGGCAATACGAAATAAACACTTTTTGAATGGCTTGGTAACACAGTGACGGCAAAGTTAGCTTGCCGGTAATTGTAATTTTCTCAAATTTTCTTCAGTTTATTCTGTTAAGTTTTAGCTGCGTTTTTGTTGCATGCCCTTTGCTGAAGCTCAGGAACACTCTTCCTTTTTTACGGCCTTTACTGTTTGACACTACCAAAAATGTTTGAATGGACGCACAATGTTGGTCAAAATATTATGCATGTTTGTCGAACTCTTAGGATTAGAAAAAATATTTTTTACAATTACACGATAGTCCCACAAATACATTCATTTATTATTATTATCGTCCGGTAACCCAAAAATATACGTGGATTTAAAATTAAATATAAAAAAAAAAAAATTGTTTGACTCTTAATATAAGCAAGACCCTGTTCATAAGATGGAAGAGTAATAATATTTAATATCTGATCTTTTCGGTTAGCATATAACCATTGTGCAATATTTTTGTACCGTACCGCAATATATTTTTCCATAAAATCCACAGCTGCCCTATAATTGCACGCCATTCGGCCCCAAAAGCCCGCCTCCCCGCACCTTGCCGCTTTTTACGACCGGCACTGTGCGAAGTTTTGCTCCCTCATACGAGCTCTTCGTCAGTTTGGGTTTGTTTTTCGCTGCGTGCAGTTCGCTTGGCAGACCGGGTCTGCAGTTTATATATACAGAGACCCGTACGTACACCCCTATATCGACTTAATTCCGGTGCATATTTATGGAACATTTATCAGTGCCGGGCAGAAGTCAATGCACCGGGGTCTAGACACAAAGAATACACGAGAAACTCCCATTTTTCTTTATTATGAAACAGCAGTCAATAATTGTTTGCCATTTCGCTTAATTAGCACACTCCTCACACAGAAAGACAATGGCCCTGGGCTGACGTCATTGTCGACCGACCCCAGCCGTGTTATCTATCTTTTGTTTGCCCTGTTTAAACATTTTAGCCACACCATAAACGAAAGGGAAAGCCATTTCCCAAGAAACAGCACCCGTGATAACCATTGCCCATTCCAACGTAAATTCTTTCAGCTGACGACATCGAGCAGTTGAACAAGTTCTCTTGCGGCGGCTACAGTGACGAGTCCACCATTGTCTACCTAGTGCACCCTTGTCGGATTCTATCGGCGCTGGAAGTGAGTAGTCCTAGCAAGTGCATAAGGTTGTCCTACCTATGAGTAGTTGTGAATATCTAGGGATACTTTAAATATAGGTCTTCCGATCGAAGTGTTTCTTTTAGTATTCCTTGTATCCAATAGTTAACTATTACTATTAACTATGCTTCACATAAGAAACTAGTCTAAAAATCCTTTGCAGGTCAAAGGTTAAACTAATTATATACACCTCTTATTAAAATCAGTTTTTGAGTTAGGTATAGTAGTATTCCGATGTATAACGTTTATTTAATTAAAAGATAAATGAGGAATGTTCCTTAGATTATAGAGCACTATCTACTAAAATGAACTTTATCAATTCGACATGTTTTTGCCAGATAGAAAATACCATTAGCTCAGTAAAAGCACAAGTAGTTCCAGCCCTGAACAAGAAGTACCTTCAACCTTACCAATAACTAAGGGTCCTTCCCTGTAATTACCTCCAATGACTCAATGACTCATGGTTTTCCGCATTTCCCTTTCAGATCCTGGGATTTCGCGTGGTGGCCAGCTCTTCGACGGCCGTGAAGCAGGACTACAACGAGTATATGTGGACGATGCGCAAGGAGTTCGACGAGCCGGAACCCCTGGAAGCTGAGTCCGTGGTGCGAGAGAACCTATCGAATATTGGCCGCGAGGCAGCCAGTTTAGGCAACTATCACAAGGTGGACTCGCCCGAATAGGCGGAGTCAGGCCGAAAAAAGCCAGCAAAGCAACCAAGAACTCTACTCTAATTGTATAATTTTGTGTGTGTATGAATTGTGTGCGCGGCGTGTGCGTGTTTCAGTGTGAAAAACTATATAGTAACCTAGGGAATACTGTTCCAAAACATATACTCTGAGCGAAGGAGGCGACCGACCGAGTCCCAGAAGACGAACGAACTATGAGTGAGGGCGTGGCCGGGCTGAAGGAAACTCAGAATCTCATCAGCAGCGAGCTACCTGCGGCGGTGGTGACCGCGGCTTCGGCTGTATCCCTGAACGCCCCCGCCGTTCCGGCCAATGTGGTGACCATTCCGGTGCCCATTCTGCAGTCGGAGGGCAATTTTGCATACATCACCGTCAAGGGATCCCTCCACGATTACACTTGCACCATCTTTGGCCTGAACCAGGCGGAAGTTCAAGCCCTGTCCAAGCGCTTCGAGAGCGGAGTGAAGGCCTGCGTCAATGGTATTATGGTGGCAGTGCCGCCCATGGTTATGCTAAACACTCTGGCCCAGCTAAGCTACAAGGTTGTCTGCAGTTGCGGCGAGGCCGAGATCTGTTGGACCATGCAGCGTGAGGTCTAATTTAGTCGACCGGAATCACACTGTCACATCGTCAAGCGTCAGACAACTGGAAACGAAGCACAAGGAAAGGCAAGGAATTCGGAATTGTAACGAAACTCTCGAAATTATCAGAAGGCTAAGATGGATCCCCACAGCGCGGACAACTGCAAGTGCCACAAGCAGACGCAGCCGGCCCAGCAGACACTTAGCGACATGGACTTCGATCGCGGCATCTGGAATGCTGGTAAGGATTGGCTTCAAAAGTCATTTGGATTAACTTACAGCTTTCCCTTTATTAAAGCTATCTACAACGAAGTGGAGCGCGTCAGGGAGTTCATTAAGAAGGGCCAGTCCATGGCTCGGGATGACTGCGACTATACGGCTCTGCACTATGCAGCCCGCAATGGCAATGAGCCCATCTGCAAGCTGCTCCTCGAAGAGGGCAAGGCAGATGTGAATGCTGTGACCAAGGCAGGAGCCACCTCCCTGCATCGCGCCGCCATGATGGGTTAGTCCACACCCTTCTAGATTTCCTCTTTATTAATTACTAATGGAAGTTTTTAAAAATGCCAGGCCACTTGGAGATCGTCAAGCTGCTGGCCGAGCACAAGGCGAATCTTCTGCTGCAGGACGAGTGCGGGCAGACTGCTTTGCACCGGGCAGCAATGCGGGGCCACCTCGAGGTGTGCCGCTTTCTGCTGCAGAAGGAACCGACACTCAAGCTGGTCCAGGATAAAAAGGAAAAAATTGCATTTGAGTACATCACGGAGAACGCCAATGACGACTTTAAGCTACTGCTGAAGCCCTGAAAGGGCTTGTGCTCGTCGTACCCCTATCGTTCGGCATAAATGTATTCTTCATAGTTTAAGCACTAAAATGTTTTCTTTTAAAACTTTATTTTGTTTATTAAGTCTGTTAACACGTTTTCTATAAAATTGCACCCGATATCGTTGTAAAATCCTACTTTAAAAACTACATACTTTTCAGTTTTCATTGTGTGAGAGATCGATTGTATATGGAAAAGTAATCTTAACGTTGGCTTAGTCAAATAACCTAGTGGATACATCATCTAAATAGACTAGAAAACATGCCTAGTAAACATGAAATGTGCAAGTAAATTAGGCAAGGGATAAAGAAGGATGTACACACAGAAAGGGCTTTTAAAAGTTCGAACTTCGTGTGGAAATTCTATTAAAATTTGAAGTACATGCTAAACAAAATTAATATCACAGAGTCGTGTGACGAAGGTGTTGCAGAATTAGGGAAAATAATCTAAAGTCCTAACATATTTTACACAACCCTCCTACACACTCGACGCCAATATACAAAAACTATATGCTACGTACCATATAACCATAAATATAAAACATATATAATCTGAATAAATTCCTAAAGCGCAATCAATCCCAAGACTCTGTGCATCTGGTAACAGGTAACTGGGCCGCTTCTCTGCTCCTTACGAGGGGAAGCTCGGCAAAGTCGCTGAGGTAGAGCTTCAGTGTGGCGGGTATATCGAACTCATCTACGATCCTACCCAGCGATGACCGCTCCTGGGTAGGAAGATACTTTTGCTGCAACTCTGGCCGCGTTCGGAGGGTTTTCAGCATAGTCTCGCGAATCTCCAGGCGAGCGAGGGATTGCTGGGAGCGTGGTTGGCTGCCGTACAAAGACATTTCCTGCTCGAATTCCTGGCGGGCTGGTGGCCAATCCTTGGGCAGAGCTCGGTGCTTGTGCGGGAACTGGAAGCCAGAGTTGCCTGAAAATCAAGTAGAAATAAATGTTCATTATAAAACAGATTTAAAATCTTAATTCATTCCTAACTCACATAGTAATCTCGCAAAGGCCAGACTGCTAGGTGAGCAGTTGGATCTCAGCTCATTGACCACATGTTCCCGGCAAATCTGCGCCAGATTGCAGCCCTCGTGGATTAGGAGCTCGGCTAGTTCCAGGCGATGCAGGTTAATGGCCCTCGACAATGGAGTTTGGCAGTAGATCAAACCGCAAACAATGGTTGGAGCACAAGAGCCATACAGATCCTTGCGAGCGCTTGCTAGTTTAGCGAGCAATACACGCAGGATGCGGCTGAACTCCTTAAAACTATCGATCTGCTGCACGGCGAATAAAACCAGGCCCTCGTCCTGGACATCCGAGTAGAGACCCAGCTTTCGTTGCTCCTCGGCTGCGCTTAGAAGGTACTCGAGCATTTCGGGGCGCTGCAGATGGATGGCCAGCATGATGGGAGTGAAGTTATCGCTGTCCCGCACCGACAAACTCTCCCCATACTGCAGCAGGAGTTGCACAATCTCCAGATCGTTGTACTCCACGGCGAGGTGCAGAAGATGTTGGGAAGCCAATCGGCGGGCTCCGCGCTCCAGCAGCAGCTTGACCATCTGGACATGGCGACCCCTCACCGCATACTGCAAAGCCGTGTGGTTCTCCTTGTCCTGGAGGTTGATACGCGCTCCTCGTTCCACCAGTTCCTGAGCCAAATCCACCAGACTGCAGGCAATGGCCGTCATCAATGGGGTCTCGCCCTCATCGTCCGTGTCATTGATATTGATATTCGTTTGGAGCAACAGGCGGGCGGATTCCGGGGACTTGCTCTCGATGGCCACATGAAGAGCTGTCTTGCCGTCACTCAAGGTCTTGGCGTTCACCAATGCTCCGTGCTTGATCAGTAGCTTGGTGACCCCGGCGAAACCGGCTCCCACATGAAGCGGCGCATAGCCCTCGCTGTTGACCACGTTGATGGGAGCACTGTGTTCCAGCAGGATTCGCACACACTCCTCGTGCCCCCAGCAGGCGGCGTAGTGCAAGGGGGTGGCCAGGTCCGCATCGTAAAGGTGGGGATCCTGCTCCCGGCAGGAGACACAGCACTGGGATATGAACTCTCCGGTATTCTCGAAGGTTTTCGCGTAATACTGATACAATTGGCTCTCTTCTCCGCCGCTTCCTCCTCCATTTTCGGAGCAACTTTCGAACTCATCCACCCACTCCAGTTTCTCCATGCCTTCGGGGGTCCGCTCGATCTCCAGGCTATCCGTGTGAGCTGGAATTTCAAATAAATTTGTATTAAATTTGAAAAGAAATGATTTGTTTCTTAGATTTTGTTGAATTGGTTACTTTATCCGGAAAGTTATCGATCTTCGTTCATGCCACATAGAACTCACAAGGTCTACTGCAGTTGGAACTAAACTCTCATCGTCAAGTTCCCCGTGTTATCAGCTGGAGAACAGACACCGACAACCGGTTTCCGCTCTCGGTTTGCTCAACTGGCTTTTGCTCTGAGCTTGCATCAAGTTGGACAGCCGAAAAGAGGCGAGTTCGGGTCAATCTAGGTCAATGACTACACTAAACAAAATTATAATAATTTGTTGCATAAAATAAAAAGTCTTAAAATATAAAATATTTGCTAGGTAAAATAATAAACAAAAATTGGTTGGTGATTTACACTAAACTTGAAAATATATGTGTTAAACTAATACATTTTTTTAAACTTGTACGCCGGAGACGAGTCTCTTTCTCATCGATTTTCTGCCAGCCAGCTGTTGTTCACCTGATGAAAAGCTTTCTTTGATATATGAAAAAACATATTTTTTAACTTTAAATAACATTCTAGTTAATGACCTAAATGTGTGTACACATTTCATTATCATAACATTTGCACTTAATTTTGGAAAATCTGTTCTCCGGAAGCGGAACTCATTTAATTTATTTTCGCAGATGTGTCACTAATGAGCCAGCGGGAAACTCACACTGATGAAAGACGTCCAGCTCGGGCTCCTCGCAGGACTGCACCAAGAGCTCCAGCAGCTCGGCGTCGCCCAGGATGGCCGCCGTGCCCACCGCTGTGCGGCCGCATGTGGGCGATACATACGAGGCCTGGGCACCTTGCATGATGCATCCCAGCGCCTGCTCGAAGTCCCCACTCTGCACCGCTGTCAGCAGGCGTTCGTTGAGGTCGTAGGACAGCATTTTGCCATTGGGTTAGTATGTTGCTAACTAATTGAAGCGGGTTAGCAAATCGCGAAGCAAAAAAGAACAAACCAAGGTAAAAGCAGCTGCCCGACGTGCGTGAAAAGTGCGTTGATGTCGTCAGCGGCTGCAACACTCCCCCGGAAAATGTGGCGGAGAACTAAACCCAAACAAGCGGTGTGCGCAAATGCAAGGCTGCCGCTACAATGGGGGGTGGTTTTTCTTTTTGGGGGCGCCTTATATAGAAACACTGCTTTCAGCCCACGGAGAGACCAATAAAGAGAACAGTCAGCTGGTCTTTCGCTTCCAAACACACTCAATGCTGTTTCGGTTTATTTTCGCCATCAGTGTGCGCAGATGCTATGGTTGTGAAGTTTGTATGTTGTTGCCTCAGATTAAAAAACGTTTAACATTAGCTAGTCTACTTGATTTCCTTGGCTTCCTTGGCTTTCTGCAACGATTCGGTGATGAAGAGCTTGGCCAGCGACTGGGAGCAGAATTGGGCGATGTGCTGGGCGTGGGTGTTGATCTGGCCGGACGTGATGGTGGCCGTCAGGCGGGCGGGCACGGGCATGGGGCGGAACTGCTTGATCACCTCCTCCTCGGGCACTGTGGGCTCGCCCTTCGAGGTGCGAACGGCGTTCTCGGCGGCCAACTTGGCCAGAGCTCGGTGCTTCTCCTGGAAAACAGAAGAAAGAAATAAGGGATATTAATATGATGATGCCTAAAATAAACCATTTCCTAATAACATGAATTTATATTTAGATTAGACCTGAGTTGCCTATGATGCCGGCAACCGTAGCTTTAGAAAGAGAATCTATTTTAAATAATAAACATTGTTGAATGTGTACCTTTGCTTATATTAAACCCAATTGAATACAATCTATTTTTGACAAATACACCACATAAGACTCCATTACTTTAATTGCTCCCTTAACTCAGATATCTCCTATATAAACTCTACCTAGGTCCTTACAAAATAAGTACGAAAGTAATCCTTATGTGTTCAGTCTATAAGTGGCCAGTTAGGTATTGAAACAAATACTATGGAATCTATAAGATTTACTATTTTGGTCCTATTTCTTCTACAATTATTTTCAAATAACGAATCTTTCTTAGAACCCTTCCAGTCAACCCTAAATTCGAACATTTGATCTTTAATAATAGTATGGAAATAAGTTTTCTTACCGTATCCTGCTTGAAGACCACCTGCTGGTACTTGTTGTAGCGCACGGCCTCCTGGTACAGCTCGTCCACGCGCTCGATCAGGCTGCGCATTTGGTTCTCCAGCACGGAGGCAGTGCCCAGATCCAGGAAGTTGTGTCCCTTGTCCTCGGGCAGCAGCTCGTTCAGCTCGCTCATCATGATGTTGGTCAGGGGCGAGTTCTTGATCACGATGGGGATCTCGGCGAAGAGGCTCTCATAGCCCACCTTCAGAGTGCGGAATGCCTCGGGCGTAAAGTCGCCATCCTTGTACATCTGGATGGCCTGGGGAGTCAGGCGGTAGGCCTTCAGGCAGAGGAATCCGCGAGAGGACTTCTGGGTATCGTAAACCACCACGACGGACTCCTCAATGCTGGTCTGGTAGTGGTACTGCGATTCCAGCAGGGCCAGCGACAGGCTGTTGCCCACATCGGAGCTCTGGTACCAGCCCACATGGAGATGATCGACGTTGACGCGGCGCAGACGACGCATCACGGTCAGCTGGTACATCTCCTCGTCCATGGTCTCATCGCCGCTCTTGGGGAACGGGAAGCAGTTGGTGATCTCCAGGCACTTGTCCACCACCAGACCGAGCAGGGCACCCTGGGCGAGGTCCATGTTGCTGGACTCCTCGTGGCAGTGCTTCACCATTTTCATGACGGCCTGCAAGAGAAAATGTTATTACTTTATGCAAAGTGATTAAGGTTGAACTGCCTTTGTCATGCGATGGTACAGGGACGTGAGAAAACTTTTCATTGGGGAAAGTTTCTGGTACATTCAAAATAAAATTCGAATTTTTATTATCTGTTACCATATTTTATATATATATTTTTTAATATCCCCCCTAATTTAGCAAGCCGGTAAGCCGAACCCCCTTCGTCCACGCCCATGCCCCTCACACACACACAAGCGAAGCAGGCAAATTTTTGAGCCAGCGCGTGGCATCATCTTCGGCCGCCTCCGTACCGGCTTCTACAGGCACATCCCGGCCAGCTCCTTTGCCCAGGGGCAGTACTCACCAGTCCGTCGCACTGCACATAGTTTATGGTGTTGTCCGACTCCTCGGTGCGGGCAGCATGACGATTAGCGCGATTGGCCATGTTGACGAATTTTTAGCGAAAAGGGGCTGCCCTGGCGACGTGAAGTGGGCTGCGGTAGAGTGCGGCGCTTCCCAACACTGGGTCTGGCAACACTGCTCTGCGTCAGCTGTTCGGGCGAGCGATAAAAAAGGGCCCAAAATACACTTTTGTTTATCTGATAAAAGCGACTGAAAGAAATTCCATTTCCTGGTAAACCGAAAAGCGGGTCTCTTGTCACGAACAAGCGGAACGGAACTGATAGCCGTTGCCAAGGGGCTAGAGCTCCGTTTGAAGTGGGCGAAGTTGGTCTTGCTTCTGTGTTTCTCATTCGCAACGCAACGCTGGCAAATCGAAGACCGCTGAAATGTCGACTAATTGGCGTGAATTGTTCCCCACCAAGCTCACATTCGTGATCTTTCTGCTGTACATGTCCCTGTTTATAGGGCAGGGTATGTAGTGCCCGCCTTGGAGCCCCCAACTAGGTCAGAGCCGCACCCTAATCTCGGTCTTTTGCAGGCATCTTTGTCACAGCTTCCCAGGAATCCAACAACTCGTATGGTTACAACACCGTCACGGTGGTGCTGCTCACCGAGGTCTTTAAGCTGATAGTTTCCACCTGCCTGTACTGCCGGGAGTTAGTAGAAATATTGAAGTGTATCCCTTTGTTGACCACTAATCCTTTGCTCATCCCTGCAGCCACAGTCTACGCTCCTTGGTGCGAGATGTCCACAAGGACCGCAACGTCCTGGCTCTGTACATGGTGCCCGCCTTTCTGTACTGCCTGTACAACAACCTGGCCTTCGTCAACTTGGCCACATTCGACCCCACCACCTACTATCTGCTACTACAGCTACGTGTCGTTGTCACCGGCATACTGTTCCAAATTATCTTCAAGAAGTACCTGTCGCAGAGGCAATGGATCTCCCTGATACTGCTCACCCTGGGGTGTATGATGAAGCAGATCGATTTCGGCAGTTTCTACAGCGACGCCAATGATGATAGCGAGTCGGCAGCCATCCAGCAACAGCATTCACTCAACCGAACCGCCATTAACAAGGCGGAGGTTCATGGAAAGAACATGTCCGGCTTCGATTTCAGCCTGAGCGCCGTCTTCATTCTGGCCCAGACGATTTGTTCTTGCCTGGCGGGCGTTTACAACGAGTATCTGCTCAAGGACAAGGGCGCCGACGTTAATATCTTTGTGCAGAATGTCTTCATGTACCTGGACTCTATTGTCTGCAATGCTGCCATCCTCCTGCTGCGCGGCGAGCTGCTGGATGCCTTCAGCCCACAGAATCTGGGCAGCATCATGCGTTTCAGCGTGCTGATCATCATTGTGAACAATGCCGCCATTGGCATTGTCACCAGTTTCTTCCTGAAGTACATGAACTCCATACTGAAGACCTTTGCCAGCGCCTTGGAGCTGCTCTTCACGGCGGTGCTGTGCTATTTCCTCTTCTCCATACCCATCTACATGAACACCGCGCTGGCCATCGCGGTGGTCTCCTACGCCATCTATCTCTACACCCAGAGTCCGGTGGTTAATCTCGGCAAGGTGCGTCCGCTGGCCAATTTGAGCGATGCCAGCGCCAAGTCCACGGACAAGCGAAAACTGCTCGACGAGGAGGCGGCCGAATCGGACCTCGATATGGTGTAATGCTGTAGCTAGTCGTAGACCTATTCTTAGTCTGTACATATGTAGTTGTGGAAAAGTGCCTGCAAATGTTTTAAACGCCAGACGAAAGTATTTGACCCCAGGCTTTGTGCAATGCGATAGCATCAGGCTTGTAAATACCAAAACTTTTGCTTTTCTAATTTAAGATTCTCAACGTAAATGTATTTTAATCGTAACATGATTGCAATCAAACGAAAATATGGTTTACACATGGTGTAAGGGGCTTCTTCAAGAAGCTTCTCGTGGGGTCATATGCATGGCATACGAACTGGGTGTCTGGATATTCCTAATCTAGAGTGGAGTGCTGACATCATGACCATCTTCCTGCATGGGCGGAATGCGGGTGGTGAGGGCTATCTGCACGTTCTGGTTGTTGACGTAGCGTCGGTAGTAGGCACACTCCTTGAGGTGCTCCTCCATGTCGAGAACGCGGTGGGTGGCGTTGTACTTGCAGATCTTCAGCGGCGGGCCGCGGTAGTTCTTCTCGCACTTGACGATGTGCTTGGGCATCCGGAACAGCATGATGCGGTGGTCAGCGTTGTACGGGCAAATTCCAAACTCGTAGTCGGACATCGTAGGATCAAGGTGTTTTCTGTCGAAATTCGAGCTTTAACAAGATATTTTTTGTCAGTATGGAAAGTCCCGCTATGTTTTGAACTTTCGTCTAGAGGTGGGCGAGGCCCGCGTTTTTGATTGTATTATCGGTAATTTGGGACAATCGAATGTTATTATACCTAAACAAAACCGATAGCTACTATAACA